>NW_024582576.1:805820-823253 GCF_018398535.1 Haplochromis burtoni
AAGCCATAAGGCTTCAGCCTATTCCTTTTTCGGTTTCTGTTTGAGTACTTTTATGTAAAATTATAATCTGTTGTTGTTGACTGAAATAAATTTCAATTCATTCATTCATGAACTTGTAACTGGGAGGCTAGGGATGGATTAATTTGTTTACAACATTGTTATAAAGTCTTTTCATGGCTGTAGAAGTGCTGCATATAGCGCCTTTAACCATTACATAATGGTGATGAGGTGCCAATGTTACAAGTAGCCCTTTGTGTGCTAAGATCACAGCACTACATGTGGAAGCTAGCAGGAGTGTGCTAAAACAACAGCAAAAGGTCACACGGATTAAACACACGCACACACACAGACATGAGATTTAAAAAAAACCTGTGGGAATGAGCAGCGAGACAGAGGGATGACTTTATGAACAACATTCCTCTGAAATTCCTCAGCTCAGAGCACCGGAAGCAGCGTAGGAACCACTGTCTTCTGAGGAAACTCTCCAACCTCAGAAGCTTAGAGCAGGAAAATATGCAGGATTATAGATGGAAACTGTCTGCGTAGCAACCACCATGGCAAAAATATTCCTCGACATGTCCACATATGTACAAAATGCATTTAAAAAAATTTATCTGTAATTAACATGTGGTGTATAGTACATGTACACCACTGGTCCTTTTTATTAATAATAACAAAGAGAATGGACTGGCATCACTTTCCATCCATTATCTTCTGCTTATCGAATTTAAGGTTGCACGGCAACCATAGGGCAGGAGGTGGGGTAAACCCTGGACAGGCCACCAGTCTGTCACAGGGCTAACACAGAGAGACAACCATTCCCACTCACATTCACACCTACGGGAAATTTATTATCACCAACCCCACTAACTCCATGTTTTTCGACTGTGGGAGGAAACCCACACAGACACAGTGGGAACATGCAAAAAACATTTTTTGTGGGGTAAAGTTGAGGCAATTTTATCTGTTCACAGGAACAATGAACGGGGTTTCTATGTGTGCTGAACATCCTTCTAATACTGTATGGATTGCAATGTAAGTTTTCTTGAAGGACTTAGATGTCTCCATCACTCGCTTAAAAAATATGTTTTACAATTATTAAAATTTTTATATTTTTTGAGGAAAATGTATCAGTTGCTTTTATGTTAATCAAAAATGATTTCTTCCTTTAAAAGTCTAAAGTATCATTCTATTTGCAGCCAGCTCACACACTCGTGTGTCACATCAGCTATGCGCTGTGAATAGCTCCTTGTCTTATGTTACTCCGTAGAAATCGACAAATTAGCACTTAAATTAGTAGCTGCCATATCCAAACTTGATGGAAACCGCTGTGAAGAGCGACATCTGTTTTTAGCCTGGAGACAGGCATGGCTGAGCTCCAGTTTTCCCCTGCTTCTGTTCACTTGTAGAGACCAGAAGAAGTGGACCAAGCTCAGGCCAAAGCCGGGAAGCCACACCCTGCCAGACACCCACACTGTTTCCACCGCGCAACGTTTTCTGGACCAAAGTGGAAGCGAGGCCTTTTACACAACCGCTGTTCCACCTGACATTTGAACAACATTTCACAGAAGCGGATTCTAGGAAGAAGAATTTATAAGATTATGTCACTGCGTGTCCACATATGGAAAAAGGCTGTGGGTGTATTCAACTCAGTATTTGGACAGTTGAGGTAGAGCTTTCGCACATCTGGTTTTTGAAGATCTATTTTGTCCTGATAAAACTGACAAACTGTGATGAATCCAACAATAACACAGATGCTTCAAACTTTTCTTCACCTACTGCTGCTGTCCCTGTGAACCTCAGAAGCATTACTTTTAAGGATTACGTTTACTACAGGAAAAAGCACATTGCGATGAAGAGCAGACACGAATAAAGGTCAATGCGTATCACACACAAATGCACAGTCTTTCTCTTCCCTATATAGATCCTCGGCTATACCACAAACGACCGACCACATGTGCCTCTCTGAATGACAGATATAGCATCTGGCTGAACACGCCATGTTAATTACAGGCCATGTATACTGTAGGCTACAGCTGGAGTCGACACGCACATGGACTTTTACGCACACACCAGACATAACAGTGTATACAAAGGCTTAAACACATTAACTGCTGCGTATCAGAGCATTCGAGTAAGTGTGTGTTTGCTTCATGATGTTATATATAGGATGAACCCAACCTGGGCGTGTGTGTGTCACATCCTGTACAGCTCACTTAGGACGGGATAAGAGTAACGCCTTGTCTTTGTATTCAGGCACAATACGAGCACTGCTATTGCCGCTTCATCGCGTCCGGCCCTGGCGCTCACGTACACGTGATCTCTGTGCTCTCCCTCAGCCTCAGGTCTATCACCTCTGCAGTCGACTCCCCGTCCAAATGCAAAATCTGAAATCCAGTTCAACTTCCATTCCTGGAATTCCACAACTGACGCCCTGTGGCCAACCTCCCCCTGAACTCGCTCCATCCATCCATCCCTCCCCCACCACTCCATCCGCAGGCCAGACAGCCAGCTCACAAAGCCTCTTTCTGTAGGCTGCGACCCACAGTGCTTACCTTACAGTTAAAACGGGTTTAACACCACAGACGTACACCCAGTATGGTAACTTGCACCGGGGGCTAACGCTGGCAAAGACTTTTATTGACACATTAAGTACAAGCAACTAAGTAAGGACATATATTTTACATTTCATAGGGGATCTAGAACGTTCATTTCATGACAGTCAGTTCAGAATAATCTTAATTATTATTTGAATGGTTCTGGCAGTTCACACAAAGTCTGAAATCAACTGTTTTAGCTTCTGCTTCACTTCAAGCCATTTTCTTCTGATCAGGCGGGTGGGGCTTCTGTGCTCCCAGTCAGAGCTGTGTGTGTGTGTGAGATGGCCATGTTAGTTCTTTAGCTCTCTGTGACCTCAAACAGACCGAAGAGCAGGAAAAGCCTCTGAAACAGACCTATTAGAGTGTGCAGTATGCAGCTTTTGGGCCACGGGAATTACTTGTACAGAGTTTGACCTCATTATATGAAACTTTGACCACATTTACTATGAGGATCCACCACTGTAACAATAGATATATGATTTAAAAAAATATAGCAATGCCAGTTGGGCTTCCCTTACAATCTAACAATAAACTCTAGTTCCTTTGGCACACTCTGGGGCAGGCACATACCATAGCTGTCCAAAAAACAGAACCCCAGCACGTGCAAAGTGGAGACGGACACGCATGAGGAAAAGCAACATCTGTTTGAAAATGTTATGGTTAGCCGTAGGCATCTATGTGGCTGTGACTGGGCAGCCAGAGACTAAAACTGCAAGCGGATGTTTATGTGTAGCAAAGAAGGAGCGGAAAGCTTTGTGCACGGTGCTTAAACTGAGACACTTTCTCTCATATCACGTCACTGATTGGTGTCTCAAATCTGCATTTTGAGGCATTAAAATTAGCATTTTGGGCCCCACAATGATGTTTTCTTTTGAATAAAGTTATCAGATAACATTTTCGAGGGTCGATAGTATTCGCCCGCTCAAACACTGACCTTTTTATAGAGCCATAGCAGAAACCACTGCTGTGCAATGATGTGGAAATCTTGTCAAGGTCGAAGAAATCATTCGGCAAAAAGGATATTTTAAAATATTTTGAAATGAAACCTCAAGCAGTCAGCAAAACACTGAGTTCTCACTTTGTCTGCAAACACAACAAGGACCAAAAATATACGTTTCTGGACAAGAACTACATCCAGAAGACCAAAGTGAACACTGAATATTCTTGGAGCTTGAGAGATTCAAGCTGTTTAACAGCAGCTGGGAAATACTCAGCTGTACCTTTAAATAAGTGTTTTAAGTAATAGACAGATAAAATATTAAAGTGTCAAATATCAAAATCTAAACATAAACATCTTGGAGGGGATGTGTTTAGGGTGACCAGATATCCCATGTGGGACTACAGACGCACAAATACTAACAGAAAGAATAGCATCTGAAATAACAAACAATGGTCTTAACTGTAATTAAAAGAGAAGAAGGGAATCCACAAAGACAATCACATAAAGCCATGGAAACAATGGTTTGGAGGATAACACATTTATCTGACTATCCAAGCCTGGATAAATGGGAGGACTGTGTCAGGAAGGGGATCTGGCAGGAACCTGTGCCAAATCAGAATATGGACCCATATACTGTGGCAACATAATATGTGTGTGTTTATGTATTATCTTTGATATCCTAACACGTCTGACGCAAACATACTCTTTGTTACTCCGGATCCGGCCGTGCTTACAGCACCACACAAATAACTTGTCAGATAATATAATTAAAACGCTCCAAACAGCCAACGGGCCCATTTTCAAGGTCTGAATTGGTGAAGCTGGGGCATGTGCCAGTCAAGTGGCCACACCTCCCTAACTTTGACCACTAATTTCACCTCCTGTCTGTTTTGATTTTATCGCTACTTCATTTTAACATTTAGCATCCTGTCTTTTTCTTTTCCAAAACTTTATAGGGAGGTTGAGAATCTCTCCTGAGACAGACACACAGGCACATGGACACAAGAGAAGAAGTGAATGAATATATAGAAAATGTAACACACATGGTCGCTTTGTCTTCATAAGGAGATGTGTAGCCTACTGTTACAGCTGAGAGACCCCGCTGGCCAAAACTAACATGCCTCCCAAATCCAAATATCTGTACATACACACACACACACACACACACACACACACACACACACACACATTTACTAAACTGGGTATTTCCTCCCCTGGGCAGTTCAATCCTTACACAAGGCTTCATTTTTTTTCTTCCTCCCCCGTTTTCCCTCTCAGTCACCTCATACAGGCTTTCTAGGATTTCAGTAATTTGCCAAGTCTACCCAGACTGCCGTCAATTCATTTCATGCTCCAGTTTTGTGGAACAGCAAATTCAAAACCTTCGTTATCCTCTTTCAAGGTAATTCTGGAAAAAAAGAGGGGGGAAACCTACAATAAGAAACACAAGAAACTGCAACATATTGATGGTTGATCAATAATAAAAACTATAACAAAAAGGAAAAATAAATATAAAATAAAAAATGGACATATATTGTACCCACTGCAGATGTAATTATCCATGGCTCCTTAGTTTTCCTCTTCCTTTGTGTTTTGAATCCCTTTCCTATTACTCCTGCATTCCTCTCCCAAAAATGGTCATTCTGACCCCTTAACCCTTCCTCTACAAATTTTCATTCTGTTTGCGTGTTGATACGGTCGTATCACACTGACCCGGAGCAATCCAGCACAGCGTCTGCTCTGACTCGAGCCCGAATGTTCTGCAGCTGGATCTGCGTGAACATTTCGATACAGTAATAAACACGAGCCACTGACCCCGCTGTTGTCTCGTTTCCATGTGTTTCCTGTTTTATTTTGAAGGTTGCTCTGAATGTGGCGTTCTGTGCTTGTAGTTTTCTCCATTGCCATTTTTCCCGTCTTTGTTAGTGTTAATTCAGCTGTAGATTTTGGTCCGTTTCTCTTTTCTAAAGTTCAGCGTCAAAGTTAAACTTTGGTTCAGTTACCGGGGTAACAGACTGTTTCTCTCTGGCTCCTCCCATCCTGCTGCTGTTGCAGCGGCTGACTGACACTCGGTTTTATCTCATTGTCCATAAAGTATCAAAGCACATTCATTTGCAAAAGTTTACTTTTGTACAAACACTGAAATCCCAGTTAAGCAGGAGTTCTTTTTGTACCTTGCATTTTTATAACCACACAGCAGGCTGCAGACAGTGTAACTGCATTCTGACTGCACTTCATATGAAAAAGTGTCCACACATTGAAACATGGCTATTAAATGATGTCGAACAGAGCTTCTAACGTATATTTCAGGTCCATAACTAAACTGTATCTGACCTGTTTCTCCATATTTTTATTCTCAGTTTCTGTCAAATATAAAATTAGGATTCGGGCTCCGTCTAATGATTCCCACTGAAGTTGGATAAATGGTGATTATGGACAATATAAAAGGGTCATATGTTTTACTGATGACAGAGAGGTCCAGTCTAATTAAATTATAACATAACATAAATATCACAGTCCACATGGACATCCACTGATGTTGGTCGGCTGGATTAAAATGGAGACTCCCCTCTTTTTTTATCCATTGCCAGAGTGAATCACGCACGCTCAGCTCATACTCGGGGTTGACTGAACTAACTCAGCTCAGAGTTTGTTGAACCTTTTTCAGGAACAGCACTTTCTAGATCTTACAGTATTACCAGCATTTTACCTCTTTCAGGGTTATATGCCACAACCTGCGATCTGCCTTTATGCACATGCTGCAGTGCCATCAATACATCGGAAACAGTAAACAGTTTTTTTTAGCATCAGTCATTTGGGAATCTGAAATGTAAAATGAATCACTGCTCCTAATTAATTCTTTTAAACCCACTCCTCACTGGTTTATGAGTCTACCTCTGTGAAGCGATATTAGGGGGATTTTGCAGTGACGTGCATCCGCCCCCACACGGCTTTAAAAACAACAAGCTCGGGCTGAGGCGGTGGGAGCCACAGCAGAGAAAAACACATCAGCAGGGGTCTGGATGTTAACGTGATGAGCTCAGAGCATTACGAGGTCAGTGAAAACATGTTGACCGGTCATTACACAACAAAGCCACATGAGCAAAGTCAGAACACATTACACAGTACGCGTACACAGTATTTGGACTGCGCTTAAACTTTTTATCAAATAAAATAAGTGCTTAAAAGGGATCTGAATGAGACTGGGAATTTTAAAGGATGATTCAGAATCATATTTGTTTGTTCATTAAACTTATTTGGCTTTACTTGAATACTAACATGTGCTTTAGGGTTTTTTTTCCCCCAATATCATTATTTGTGTTGGTGTTTCTAGAAATGCTGCTGAACTCTGACTGAACTCTGGATCCTTGGGAAATGACATCAGTCATCTTTGGTGTGCAGTCAAGACTTAAGGATTACTGCTATTCTTCATCAGATTTAGAGCAGTCATACTGACCAAATATTACAGGGTGCTGAGCAACAGTTTAATGCAGGATAAAGGCTTTGTTGATGTCTACCAAGATTACACACTACAGCTGCCTCTGTCGTCCCCATCAAGACCAAGACCAAGTCTGCTTCTGTTCTCAGAACTGGCTTCCTAACAGAACTGAGGCTGAGGGGGACGAGACAACTAGAGAAATAGTTAAAAAAAATAAGAAAAAGCTTAACAAATCCCCTGTAAAATTCCTCCGTGTGGCTACGTAGCAAAAAATAAGTCAGTGGAAGCTTCCGATTGATTAAACTGATCCATGAGGTAACTTAAAAAAGCATTTTGACCCCCCTTTGACAAACCGCCGGCCTGTCTGTGGGTAGGCTCCAGCCCTCCTGTGACCCTCAGTTAGATAAGCAGTTAATAAAACTGAGTGATGGATGATTTCTAACTTTACTACAATTTCCTCAATTTTTCAAAATTTCTGTCAGGCGGATTCATCTCCCTGATTTCACCTTATATTTTGTTTTTACACGGCATGTAACCTCCAAAGAGCAGAGCTAGGATTGAGTAAACACACCAAAGAAGAAAAACACAGTGCGTGTTATGGTGTGTTTAACAGTGTGTTTTCTACTGCTGAGTGGAAAAAGGCCGTAAACCTGTCAAACAGGATGGATAGAGCCAAAAATACACGGCAGAGACTTTCACATGTGCTACGTGGGCTGCAAAAACCCACCGAAGCCAATCTCTCTTCCAAGTCTCTCCGGGAGTTTGTTTTGCTGTCCAGCTGAGCTTACTTTGAGTCTGTAATTGACTGGAGCTGGGTCAATCCCATCATGCACTTCGTAGCGCAGCCCTGTGGTCAGACTGCTGTTTACATTAGAGCTCTAATCAGCATCCCTGGAGAGCCGCTTCAGATCTAGGCCACTGAGCAGTTTGGGCCTGCCCAGTGTCGGCCAGCTGGGAGGGACGGCCCGTTCTGTGCCCACCAGACACACCACCACTCAGTTTGAGAATGCGCATCATCTTCCCATGCATGCGAGGACCTTCTTCCCTTTCCCAGAGATCATTTGTTATAGTGTGTCAAAGCAGCACCACTTCCTTTGTCTGTTGCCCTTGAACATAAGTTTGTTTGCATAATCTCTGATTCTGAAAGAACTGGACAATTTACTGCAGTATACTTCTAACTAACTAGTTCAAGTTTAAATTTATTTATATAGCACTTGTTTAAAAACATCAAGTGTTGACCAAAGTACTGTACAACAAAATGGACAAAGCAGAGGACATAAAAGAAAAACAGAATAGTGTTTTAGAAGAGAATACAATCATAGAAAGAATAATGGTAACAAACTAATGATGAATCAAAAGCCAGAGAATAAAAATGGGTCTTTAGACGGATTTTAAAAGTATCCACTGTCGGGGAGGACCTGATATGCAAAGGCAATGTATTCCACAGTTTGGGGGCAGTCACGGCAAATGTCTGGTCTCCTCTGTGTTTTAGTCTGGACCTAGGGACAACCAAAAGCATTTGGTCTGCATACCTCAAGGATCTTGGGGGAGAATACCAGGTTAGGAAATCAGCAAGATATGTAGGGGCTGGTCCATGCAATGTCTTAAAAACAAGTGTTAAGATCTTAAACTCAATTCAAAAGCTGATTGGCTGCCAGGTAATGATGCATGTATAGAAGATATATGATCTCACTTGCGTGTGCCAGTTAGGAGCCGTGCTGCAGCGTTTTGGACTAGCTGCAGTCGGCCAATTGATGACCAGAGCAAAGGCTACTACAGAAGTCAAAGCAAGATGAGATGAGGCAGCTCTTTCTCTTTTTCCTGACAATACTTTCCTTAAAGATGTAACACATTTTGATGTAACACATTTTGGGGTAAACTTAAAAAAGGCAGCGATGTAAAAGTGAGTTCAGGAGTCAAATGTGACAGGAGAGTTGGAAGCAAACTATAATGTGATATTTAGAATCCCCATATACCTGTATCTTTCTCTAAATGTTGTTAATAATAAACAATGGCAGCAAGACACATAGAATTAACAGCTCTACATGCTGTTTTTATCACTCTGACCTTCAAATTGGTCTTGAAGGAGAGGTCAAAGTCTGCTAAGTGTTGAGTGTAATACTACAAGATACACAAGCCACCCATGGGAAAAGGATAATCATTGGATCCAGTGTTTTATTAGTAATGTGTGTTTTAATTCAGCATTATCTTCAAACAAATTCCAGTTAGGTTAGGCGACTGGATATTGGCTGCAGCCGAGTCAACTGACAGTCGCTTTTTTCTTTCCTTTTCGTCCTCTTTATTTTGGTATTGCATTGGTCTGCCTTCTGGACAATTCAACACTACAAAAAATGTAATCTGTCACAATACAGTCTGTGATCATATTTGGAGTATTCGTCCACTGACGAGCTCATCCTTCAGCTTTAAAACCAAATTAATCCCAGTTAAGGGAGTTTTCTCTGAAAATGTCATTCGCGTGCCGCTTACACACATCTGCTAAAAGACAGCCAGTCTCTGTTTGTTGGACCGATGATGGCCAGCTGGGATATTTTACCGTATCATTTCCATATGACAGCATTTTCAGCATTGCCGTAATTCGGTATTGGCGTCACGTCTCTGCTCTTTCAGATACAACAAACTGTATCTGCCTGTCAATCATCAGCATAGCTTTTCTTGCAAAATAGCTTTGCACCTGTTCCTTTGACCGGGGTTATCTCGCAAAGATGAATGTACTCAAGCCAACCTTGTCTGCTGTGAGCTCTCGGATCTTGATGATCTGCACTCTGAACTTCATGAGCAGTGCTTCCAGGACCACACACTTCTCCTTCCAGTCCTCTTGGCTCATCGCCTCCTCCCCCTCCGCCATATCCCTCTGAAAAATACCCTAAGCAGTGAGACACCGAGTGTATATACAGTACAGTATGTGTAGCAAAACATTTTTGTGCAGACATTTAACATTTTTACATTATCTCCATAATAGCAGATGAAGAAACACAGACATGAAAGAAAATGGTCAGGAGGCTTGTTGTTGACCAGATGTGTTGGCACCAGCCAGGCAGCACCTGAAATATTCCAGGGTGTAGCCCAGCTGGACCAGTGTGGGCAGTGGGCGTATCACTCGCAAACAGGAAAACAGCTCTATTAGTCCAAAACACCTCGACACCCTCCCCAAAAGACACTTGTATCACATTTTCCACGACTAATATAGGAAAACAGGCAGCAGAGAGAGAGCGTCTGTGATGTTGGATAGAAAGCCTGGGTTTCTCTCTTCCTAGTAATAACCTCTCATTACCAGCCTGGCCTCCTCGCAAAGAGACTACAAGCATGTGTGGAGGAAGGCCATAAAGTAGTTTCCACAGGCTTATTTCTGCTGCCTGTTTGCTGTGGTAAACACTGACGAGGGGAAAGGAATAAAACGAGTCTCACTCCACAAAACAAAACAGCACGAGGGACTGAGGGGATGGACTTTAATATGACAAAGTTATAAACGTTAAGAAATGCTTTGTATTCTAAATTTACATTTCACGTATCACACATTTATCCGCTGCTGTCTCATTAAATATGCTGGAATTTGACACTTGGTGTTTTTATAGCAGTTGTAATATTCAAAATGTTTCTGTTTAGCTACAACACCACCCTTCAGCTGGTTACATATTGAAGGTAAATAAACAACATCCTATTAGAATATTAGTCATTATTTGCGATATTGGAGCACACATGATCTTAAAGAAAAAATGACCCCTAAAGCCCGGCTCCCAGTGTTTTCTTTTGCAATCTTTCTCTCAGACTTCCTGTTGGTCAAAGTCAGAATCAGCACACACAGACACAATCGGGACTCATTTGGATGTGGTGTGCTGATGAAGTTATTCTGTTTTTATAAATAAAGGTTTACAGGACATCAAATTGACTCTGATGGAATAAAATCTTTTGACTGTTTAAAAAACTTTGCAGCTGAGCGTAACACGTTTCAGAGGTATATACACTGATACGTCACTTACATCTACTTGGACCACCTGTTCCCATCACAACCGCCTTATTGCATAGATTCTACAAAGTGTTTGAATCGAGCCCAAGCATTACACAGCTGCTGCAAATTTGTTGGTTGCACATCTATGATGTCAACCTCCTGTTCTTTCCACCTCTTCCTAAAGGAGCTCTCTTGACTGTGGACACTATTTCAGTGCAGTGAGCTACCTCACTTCTCAGTTAGAGACGATTTGAGATTCGTGACATTGGTGCGTTATCCTGCTGGAAGTAGCCATCAGGAGATATGCACACTGTGGTCAAAATGTCCTCCACACCAATACACCACCAGCACCAGCCTAAACAGTTGCTACAAGGCAGGGTGGATCCAAGTTTTCATGCTTGTTATAACAAATTCTAACCCTGTTGCAGTGGAAATTGAAACAAATCAGACCAGACAATGTGTTGATGCATGCTCAATAATCGGTAAGAAAATCCCCAAACGTATTCAGACCAGACAATGTTTTTTTTTTCTTTCTATTTTCCAGTTCTGGTGATCCAGTTTCATTACAGCCTCTGTTTCCTGTCTGATAATCTGATACAAGTGGCACCCTTAGTAGTCTTCCACTGCTGTAACATTCAAGGCTGGATGTGTTGTGGATTCGGAGATGCTCTTCTGCACACCCTGGTTGTAACGAGCGGTTATTAGAGTTACTGTTGTCCTAATATCAGCTCAGAGCAGTCTGGTCTTTTCCTCTGACCTTTGACATGAGCTCATGCCTCATTTGAATCACCATTGAACTTCAGCAGGCTATCTTGACCATGTCTACATGCCTAAATATACCGATTTACTGCCATTTGATTAGCTGATTAGATATCAAACAGGTGTACCTAACAAAGTCACCAGGGAATATATGTCATGCTAATTTAAAGCAGAGCTGCAGACAGTTACATTATTCAAATAGAGCTCAAATACGTCCAATATTATCACGAACACTAACCTATTTGAATATTGAGGTATTTTTCCTCTTATTAAAAACCAAAGTCAAATAAATGACCATGTTTACTCATTAACACCACCTGTATCTGACTAACCAAACTGATCCCCTTATGCCATCCCTTAGACGTCAGCATCATGTGCTAGTTTGTTGCACCTCACACATTTCACTACAGCTGTCTGAGCTCTAACCTTCTTCTTTCAAACATTCCTAATTTCTGTCTTGGACTAGGAATTTCTTTCTTATTTTCTTCCTTCGTTTGAAAATATAATAAAAAAAAAGATTTTGTAAATTATAACAATATAATACTTTTTAAAAAAAGGGTTCATCCTGTATACTCTCATCAAACCAACTTGAGCCCCAAATTGAGCCTCAACAGTTCTGAGTTTAGTTTCAGGTTTGTGTTATTTTACCAAACAATTATTACTATTATTAAACAATAAACAATTATTACTATTATTAAACAATAAACAATTATTACTATTATTAAACAATAAACAATTATTACTATTATTAAACAATAAACAATTATACATATGGTAGTTGTTGCACAAGGTTTTTAAAAAACTTTTCGAGATGAGAAATAAAAACATACTGTTACTTTGAGCACATGAACCCCAAAACCTAAAGCCAACAGCATGTTTTCTCACAGAGTAGCTGTTTGATTTGTCAGAAAGCTCATCCTGTGACTGAGTAAAGACGGCTGTGACTTGCCCAGTTTCCCCGACTAACAGTCCATCTACTTTCCCAAGTATTTCTGAAGAGACTCAAAACAGTTTGTAGCAGTCAAGAAAACCGAGGCGAGGTGATGAGGTGCAACAATGTCTGTGGTAGAACACTTTCTAAGGGATATTTTAAACATTTGGTTTGTGAGTATGCGGGGTGACTTTCAAATATTAAAAGTTAAACTTATAACATTTTTTTTAAACAGCTATTAATTAAATACATAAATAGCATTTCTTCATTTCCCTACAAAAAATGATTTTATTAGTGCTGATAAACAAAATTCATTAGTCTATTTAAGTTATTATCAATTTGACATGACTGTTAATGCACATTGCTGCTAAACCGTTATTAAAATAGATAATTCATTTCCTAATAATTAAAACCATCCATTTTCATCGACTTACCCTTAATAATATTAATGTAAAGACACTTTACGAGGAGCTTCACATCATGTCGAGTCCAGCGCTTCTTTATCTGCTGTTATTCCTCTGAAGAAAATCCTAATTCATGGCTTAAAACGATGAATTTCTGTCTTTCCCAGAGGTTTTCATTGCGCTTCTCGGGCAAAGTTGGCGAAGGGCTGGCGTTTTTTTTAAAGGTGTGGCTTCATCAAAAACGTCCAATCAAAAACTAGGTAGGAGTTGCTCAGCCGCGCCGGAAAGGCACGTCTGCCTTTGATTGACGTGTGTCATCCACCAATAAAAATCCCGAGCGCCACTTCTCGGGTAGCTCGGTTTCTGAGGGCGGGCTCAGACATTTTGTCGGAAGTGACGTCTACTATGTGCGGCATGGCCCCATGAGCGTCAGGCATGCGACAACACCATAGAAAGCTCAAAAGGTTTGGTGTCAAAGTAAAAGTTTGCTGACATAAAAGTACACATTCAGAGTCTGAAAGTCAAAATTTTGATTTTTACATTTAAATAAAAACAAAAATATTGCTAAAAGTCACATATAAGCTTTATTTTGTTTGTTTTATTGGGCACGATATTTAATGGGTGTTTTATTCTGAAAAAACGTTTCGGAAGTAAGAGGTTTTAGTGCTACTTGACACTATTCACAGCTACCAGCTGAAGCTGAAGGGCTCAAGTGAGTAAAGCACATGCTGAACAGAGTTAAATGCTTTTTACATTTAATTTTGCGGGTGTGTAGAGCTGCTCTAGTAAAGCCGCGGTTTGTTGTTTTGTTGTTTGAGGGTTTGTTGTATCGGTCTTGCCTTTCATTTTGCACGTGTAGTCAGTCTCGAGCAGCTAGCAATAGTTGGCTAACATCTAGCAGCAAGAATTTCAAGCAGTAAATAAGCTCCTATTTTGTTTGGTTGTTTCTAAATTATGTTTGCTCCTCACACAGAGGCAGAGCCATGGTAGTGAAAAAGAAGAGTTCCAAAGTGGAGGCTGTGGCGCTGGATGAGGAGAAACTGCACAAGCTGTTAGGTAAGGGAGTAAAAGTACAAATAACTGTGCCTAAAAAGTTATTATAACAGTAAATAAGTCTCATCATACATTGCAGGTAGAGCAGTCACTGTGTGTACCCTTCATTTGATGTTACGCATGTCTTATAATATTTATTTTGACCTTTTCCCAGCATCCCTCTCGGTTGATGGAGGAGAAGATGGAGTCAGGCAGGTTGCCCAAACCCTGCAGTCCTGTTTGGAGCTGACAGAGCCGGTGCAGCAGATCCAGCTGGTTAAAAAGGTCTGTCTGGTATAGCACGGTATGAATAGTGTGATAAATGGTCTGGTTCTTATATAGCGCTTTTCTACTCTGCTTGAGCATTCAATGCAACTAAGACTAAGATATCCAAGCAAGATGTTAGCTGCAGATCGTTTAGGTCTAGTAAGTGGTAAAGTGGAACAGACGTGTGAGATCAGCGTATGTCGGTCTCTCCGATACTTACACGTCCCATGTTTCCTGCTTCCAAGACCTCAGCTCAAACAACACTGTGTTCATTTGCTGCCCGATTCATCCCACCCTTTGATAGGTACCACTGTAAATGAGATCATAAATGTTTTCACTGCTCCAGGTTTTAATGTTTGTTTGTTTTCCATACTTCATCAGGCAGGGTCCCAGCTGGAGGCACTGAGTGATGAGCAAATGGGCGGAGTTCTTTTAGATGCTTGTCTACACACGCTAGCTGTGGTCTACACCTCCCTGCAGTCCAAGAACCCCCTCCGAAGAGCCATTGCAAGGTAGACATATGCTTCATTTTCTTCTATATTCATTTGTGGACAAGCTGAGCCTGAGCAGCTGTTTATTTGTGGTTTTAAGGGAGAAGATGTAAAGAGGCCATAGTAGCTGATTTATCTTTTCTCTTATGTGTCTGTTTGTTCTTCGTCAATTCTGAGGCCCTCAGATAAATAACTTGTCTGTGTTGCACTTCTCAGTGCCTTGGGTTCAGTACCAGCTTGGCTTCAGGAGCAGACTGTGAGCTGCTTGGCTGGTTGCTTGTCTGATTGTCTTTCCAGCACGTATTCAGACCGGTATCCCCACATCGTCGACTCCATCACTGCCTGTCTGGATGGCTTCCCTCTCGGTTAGTGGTTACTTTTGCTCTTTGTGTGATCACTGCTAATATCAAACAACAGTTCATGTGCTATAAATAAGTACCAATCACGGCAAAATTGTACATCTACAGGTGAGAGCTGCATTAACAAACTATTACCGGAAGGTTAGTATCCACCTTATTTTAACCTGCTTTAACTTCATGTATTTTTGAGGAAAGCTAATGTCTCGATCTCATCCCGTTGAGTCCTCTTCTCTTGTGTAGTTTTGCAGTTCCTTCACAAGACGCTGAGTGAATACCTTCATCAAAACAGGTATGGAGGCATGCTCTTATCCCTCAAATCACACTTCCAGTCTCTTTCATTGATTGGACTCTAGCTGGTGCTCATTGATTTCAATATTTTGTAGGTTTATATCCTCTGTGTAAACATTGATACATGAGGAAAGCTTACCAGCCTTGTATTTGTATCAAATTGTGTGCCTCTGTCGCCCTCTGCTGTTTTCCCAGTGGTCTTGTAGGACGCCACATTGCCCAGGCTCAGCTGATGCAGTCCTGTCTAGCTGCAGTGAAGACCTCCATGCTGGTCGTCCAGAGGTCTCAGGACACAATCAGCGTGGTTTTACAGGCCCAACAGGACTGCTGCAGGCTGCAGGACACACTGGGTGACCTCTTGGGCTGCTACATACACATCCTCACTGATGGTAAGAAAGTTAGGAATTAACAAGACGAGCAGAGAACAAACAGCTGGAAGCAAACATGCAGATCCACCGTCATCTCACTGGAAAACAGGCAGCTGTCCTCATCAGTCACTGAATCCAAGACCTTTTCACTTAGATTTTAGGTATTCATTTTGTGTCACAGGTGTAGATTTCAGTGGGAGGGAGGATACAGATCCCAGTTCTACCTTCTAGCTTTGACCACACACGCTATGGTGTCCATGTGACCCTGTCCCCTCTCCCACCCTGAATGTGGCAACTGTTCCCTGTGATATTATCAGGATTTGGTATAACTCAGGATCCAGGCTCAGAAAAGTACTTTGGGCAGGTTGATGAACTAATCAAATACTGTTTCCAACAATCCGTGAAACAAGTTCAGTTGTGATGCAAACAGGCTGAAGCGAACCTTTAATAGTGCGTTTTCTTTCTTGATTTCAGTCACAGCAAAGACTAACATAGAGAGGGTGTTCGTAGTGCAATTCAGAACAATGAGAGAAAGTGACACTGTTGATGTTTGTGTGTATTCAGGGCCACGTGTGCAAAAAAACCATCGTAGGATTCTAACATTTAGCTCAAGCAGCCTCTGTTCTACTGAACAAAGTTATCACAACACCAGTGAAGGCATCATCACTGCTGTAGTTTATGGACACACACACACACACTGTAGCTATGCAGGTAAAGCTTAATTGATTTCTAAACATGGAATACATTTTTTTTTTTCATTGATTTGTCTCTACTCTGTTCTTCTTCCTGTCTTTAGAGGAGTTCATCCAGTCTGTCCAGAGCACAGCTGGCATGGCTGTGGTGTTATTGATCAGGTCTGTTATGGGCTCTGGAGACGATGTTGCATCAGTGGTGAGTGAAAGGGACTTTTATCACTCTATGTATACCAAATAACACTAATAAATTACAATTGTAGTGTTTCTTCATATACAAATCTAAACTTAAGAAGTACCTTTTTTCAGATAAAAATTATATTGAGCTGCTGTAGTCCCTCAATACTGGGTCTCATACTGTCAAATTATTTATAAGGTTTTTTCATTGAAATTAATGAGTTATTTCTGTGTTGTTGTTGTTGTTTTCGTTCTGTAAGCAATAATGTTATACATTATTGCTTACAGAAGGAAGTACCAAAATCAGTCAGGTTCTTGCTTCTTACTGTCCTTCTGCTAAGTCAAATATTTGATATCTTGCAGTAATATTTGATTCTTCTCTGGACCTTGACTCGCAGTAAAATCTTTGTCTCATTCCTGTTTCTTTCATTTAAGGAAAAATTGTTCATGCATTTGTGTCATCGCGTTTAGATTCTTGTAATGTCCTGTTTACCAGCTTGGACAAATCATCCCTTTCTCACCTCCAATCTATACAAAATGCATTAGTCAGACTACTATCTCGTTCTAGCAAGCGTGCTCCCATTACTTCAATTTTATATTCTTTACCCAATTCAGGGCTCTAGAGTGCGACCAATTTGGTCGCAAATGCGACCAAATTTTTCAGTGGTGCGACTAAAAATAAATATTTGGTCGCACCTGTGCGAAAAAAAAAAAATTCA
>NW_024582576.1:824537-836691 GCF_018398535.1 Haplochromis burtoni
TTACTTACTTAAATTGCAATTATAGTAAAATAAAATGTCTATTTATGTTTGTGAACTGCATTAAATAATGAAATCATAGATTCTGGCTATAAAGGGGATCTTTAATGCTGTGTGTAGGTGTGCAGTTTGCTGCGTAGCTCTGTGCAGGATTTGGATTCGGCTCCTCAGTGGCTCAAGCAGAGGTGTGAGGGTCTGTGCAGCGGCGGACGCCCACCGGGTGTCTCTCTGTATCTGTGTCACGGTGCCCTTGCTATGCTGAGCTGGAAGGCTGCCCTACCAGGACCACAGTGGGAACAGCTGCTGCTGCTGGTCCCAAACACACTGCTGGATCTAGATGTTAGGTAGCTCTGCTCTGATACCCAATTTCTATTCTGAATATTTTTCCAGATTCTGATGAAATGGAATGTGCTGGGATGCAGTTTACAACTTTTATTTTAAGTTTTGCTTTTGTTTTTTTTCCTTTCAATAGTATAAAGGAGTCGAGTACAGCCATGGTGGTGGCTCGGGTCCTGACTCTGTGGAGTGGGGCTGCCCTGGATTGCCTGCAGGGGCAGACACAGTTGTGTCCTCCCAGCCTCCAGCAGTCCCTGAGTGGAGGTTCTGACCTACAGCGACACCTGCTGGAGCACATCTACTCCCACTGGGAGCATCCGCTGGATGGTGTCCGCCACCAAACCCGGTCCTTGTTCCGCAACCACCTCCTCATCCATCAGCACACCAGCCCGTCCGTCTTTGACCCCATCGAGGATCCGTACATCACCGACCTGACTCATAACCTACTAGGGCTTGAGTGGCATATGAGGGGTAAGTTTGGCTCCTTAGGCTGCCTGGTGGAGCTCTATGGGGCAGGGTATCTGCTTAACATCCAGCCCCAATTGCCTTCATGTCTCCTGGGTTTGATGGGTGACCAGACCTTAGCTCCGTATGCCAGCGACCTACTGGAAAGGCTGTTTGTCAGCCACAAGGCACAGCTGGCGAGAGAGGCTGGTGCAGCAGCGAGAGAGGCGGAGGCTTGGATGGAGCACTGGCACCAGACGTGGGTAACTCCTCTGCTGCATGTGTTGTGCCGATCCAGGCTGGACCAAACAACGTACATCCTGGACTACTTCCTGCCCAAGCTGCTACGCTGTAGCCCCTCCAGTCTGGCACACATGGTGCAGGCCCTGCAGGACATGGCACCCACAGGTAAAGACTTGCATGTCCTTTACATCTGCAACTGTTTTCACTCAACCCTTATTTCTCAAATGCATATTAATGTCTCTCAGCTTGACAAACTGTTATAAATGCAGTCAAAGAGTATATTCTATTGCAGTCCCAAATAATAAGGCATAATGTTATTCTGCTATTTTGCTGTTCTTATTAGGTTCTGCTGGCAGCAGAGGAGCTCTAGGCGCTCTGATGACGTGCCTACGGGCAGCCAGGGCCCAGGGAGTCATACCGTCCACAGAGGGTGGTCTGTGGGGAGGACTAGTGCCGCTGTCCCTGCTCCAACAAGCTCTGATACACAAACATGATCAGGTAAGTCTGTCTGTGTCCTCAAAGCAGATGCAAGTGTTGCAAGTGTTCTTATGCATTCATCTCTCACTGTTCAGGTGAGGATGGATGCTTTGGGCTTGGTGTGTGAGAGCCACCGCAGCACAGAGGTTCTGACCTCACAGGAAATGGACCTGATCCGCCACTTCCTCCTGCCCAACCTCAACAGCCAGTCACCAGGCATCAGACAGCAAACAGTCAGCCTGCTAAAGAAGGTTAGCAGCCTTACACCCGAGGCTGTCTTTAATGTTTGGAAATGTTTTTGCTGAGCAGAGCAGGCTGTGGATTTACGTGGAGGAAAACATTGAAATCGGCACTTAATGAAACTTTGAATGTTCTGCTACACAGCTGCTCTGCAGGGTGAAGGACAGCACTCAGCTGCTGCAGAAGAGACTGAGCCAGAAGAGAGACCAGGAGGAGGGAGACACAGACCAACACACTCTACGTCAGTACAAGGTAAACCACACACTCAGTTGTTGTTTTTTCCAATAGTGTTGATATTTTTGTCTGATGAATTTATTTGTCTTGTTGCAGGCGTTCCTGTGCTGGCTGTGTGAAAGGCTGCTGGAAGTTTTGCTCCCTGGAGCCTCTTTTTCTAAATGCCTCATGTCTCTGCATCTGCTGGGTCTGCTGGGTCAGCTCTTTAGCTTCAGCACTGGTACATCAGCTGCTCGCTAGTCACAGTTTTGACTAAATTGCTCACTACACTGAACTAAAACTTCACTGATGTGTAAATATGCTGTATTAGACTCCAAGGATTACATGCATGTTAATCAGGTTTTGAGGCCTTATTTCAAGATCCCAAATAGTGTAGCTTTGCATGATTCAGAGTTCAAAATAATCCATATTATTCTAACTGGGCCTTGGTACAGCTCCTCTGTTCATCTGAAACCAGCTGTTTTAACTCCTCTCCCTCTAACTGAGCCGCCTTTGTAGACAGAAACACAAAGAAAGTTAGTGCTGTGCTTAGAGCTGAGAGGACCGTATAGGACAGGGGTTGGCAACCCTGGGCACTCGTGCCACAGCTGGCACCCGAAGGGTTAACTGATGGCAGGACACGCAGTGAATTAATCTGAAAGGTGCATTAAAAAATAAATGGCCGGGCCAGCGGTGCACATCGCAAATTAGCTCGCATAGATACATTAGTTGTGCCGCTTCTTAATGACGGTATCTTATCTAACAACCCAAACTACCAGATTCAACTTGTAATTGGCTAAAAATCACTTAGCCTGCTGGTGAGAGAGATGATGTTAGCTGGCAGGTTTTTTTTCAAGTGATGTTGAAATTTCCAAATTCCGACACTTCAAAAGCTTCAGGAGCTTTCCGCTCAGCGCAGCATCGGCACCGCGGACATACACGGATACATCCGAAGACTCGAAACAGAATTCACAATGAGTTTTCTGGGCTTTCAGGTGTATGGACCAATGTTTTCTTTTCTGATCAAACCAGAAAGCTTTAATGAGCAGCTGGATTTGTCTCGCATTAACTGGCTGAGTTAATGCGACATCGAAATGCAGCATTAAAACCTGGGCTATGTTTAACATGAGCGTTCATCATTCTAACAGTGTAAATATGAGAGAAATGAATGAAAACCAGAATGAGGCCCCTTAAAGTTCCTTATGGCTAAACTGCCATCTGAGACTCAACTTTTAATAAACTGTTTCAGGTGGTAAAACGGAAAGATGGCGGTGTTGGGCTCTGATATGCTGAAACAGTTTGGAGTCCAGAGCTGTGTTCAAGGACGCAGTAACAGTGATTCTTGGCACAATGCATGTATGTATGTGCCTGAACCAGCAGCTTGTCTGGTGCTGGCCAGCCTCTTTATTTTGATGCCAGCCTGGTGCTCCAGCTGCGTCAGCTGCATACTCTGCCTGTTGTCACAGACTGTCCCCTCCTGTGTTTTCTCAGAGCCTGATGTTTTCGCCCTCGGTGAAGTTGTGACCTCTACATATGCTCAGAACGTCCTCTTCTGTGTCGCCAGCAATTTCCTGGAAGTCAAACAGCTCGCCTCGTCGTTAATACAGCAGCTCCCACCATCAGCTGTTGGACTTGAGGTTCTGACACGCGTCTAAATAAAAGTTTCTGTTACTTCAAAAACAAAAAACTTTTTTTTCTTAGATTTTTGTAATTCTTGTTTTTGTTTAGTGCAGACATTGATCTCTGGTCTGTTTGTTTCCAGGTGCCCGAGAGGATGCGCTCCATTCTTCAGGCTGCTTTGGACCTTAGTACAAGCACCAAACCTTTTGACAGCGTTACAGCTGCCCACCTCCTCAACCTGCTGCTCCCCCAGCCACACCTGAGCCAGTCTTTGCTGCACTGCGCCCAGCAGCAAGGCCTCGATTACCAGCCTCTTTCCATACCAGCCCAGGCTTCTGATATGCTCATTTTGGAGCTCAACACTCTGGCAGGTGAGATCCACGTTTGCAGACCAGCCTCAGAATTTCGTGTGCATATAGCGTATGTTGAACTGTGCTGCTTTCTGTCCTCAGTGGTTCAGTTCTTGCTGCGCTGCCTGCAGTCTGAGGTGTCGAGGGCAGAGGCATCTCTGTTGCAGGCAGCTGCTTCCTTTCCTCTCTATGGCAGAGCTCACTGCATCACTGCTGTCCTGCAGCATCTAAACACAGAGTAAGGACAAGAATTGCATCTACACAATATTCAAATTAGCCACGATCTCTTATCATGGGATTATTACATGTGTGTATATATGTGCGTGTGTGTGTGTTTAGGAGTTTGAGTCAGACTGAGCAGTGGAGATTCCTGGTGTCAGAGCTGGTTGCTGTGTGCTACAGGATGTCTGACGTGGTCTCCCCTGTAGTCCAGAGCTCCTCTCCAGAAGGACTCATTCCCATGGATAATGACTCAGGTCTTCTATGTGCAGTATAACTACAAGTCTACACTGTAGAATTCATCAGGAAAACAGTTGCTGAAATTACAAGAACCCTGGAACACAACTAGAGAAACTGTTACATGCATAACACAAAAATGACACTGAAATCAGATGAAAAAACTCCAGCTTGCCTTGTTTGTGTTTTGGACAGAGACCTCAGCAGGGCTGCAGAAGATCCTGCAGGAGATTCAGCCCAGGGACACCAACGACTTCTTCACCAGCGCCAGAGAGCTGGAGACACAGCAGGGGGACGATCACACACAGACCCCATCACTTGACACAAGTAATGTAAACACTTCCCTGGTATCTTGGCTCTTTAAGTGCAGTACCTGTGATCTCCTGGTGAGGGAAGTGTTTCATGTGGTAACTTTACATGATGCACAGTCTGGACCCTGCAAGTGCAACAAGTGCAACTTCACAGTCATAATGGAAACTGAATAGTGTTAATGTGTAACACGATCAAACAGAAATATTGAAGTTGAGCACAGTATGAGACTTCCTGTTTCGACTGCATACAGAGGTTTAGTTTGCCACATTATTTAATAAGACAACCAAACCTTGCATGCATGTGCTGGCTGTAGGTGGTGAGGGCTATAGGGTGACGGCTCAGATGGTGCTGGTGTGCTGCTGGCGGACAATGAAGGAAGTGGCCATGCTGCTCGGACAGCTGTGTCAGAGCCTGCCTCTGCACTACACCAATGACAACGTGTGCACGCACACCGGGCTCATCACAGAGCAACAGGTGAGACCCCAGACACCAATGCATACACCCCTCGCATCCTACTACTGCATTTATCTCATACACAACAGAGGGTAGTTCAGTTACTGTTGTTGAAAATATGAAAATAAAATTGTTCTGACTGTGAACTTTTTTATAGAAGTTTGATTAGCAGGTTATGGGCCAGGATCAGTGATGTAAAACATCAAGTAATTGTTCATTCAAAGCTATAATTAATTATTAAGCTAGTTAAATGTGACAGTTTTCAAATGTTAGATGTTTTTAAGTTACATTACAAATCATTCAGACATTGTTAGTAATAATAGACCTTCCTGACTCTCAGTTGCAACCTGTGGAGTGATTTCTGTGTGATGCAGGTAGAATTCTTTGCATAAATTAAAAGCATGTCATGTTTCCTGAGCGAGTTCCCTTAATATCAGTCTGTCTGTTCCTATCGGTGGAAATGAGGAACACTAGCTAACAGTAACTTAGAATGAGTTAGTCACTGATTTGAACTCAGACCATGTATTCAAAAACAGACTTGAAATGAGGACAACCAAGCAAACATGCTGTGGTTCAGATAGTATTTTGCCAGCACAATTAGCACAGGTGAGCAAATAAGCTAAGGTTAGATAGCTAGCTTCTACATCGAGTATCGAGCAATATGTTTGTACCAGCAGGCGAACTAACGCTCAGGAGTTATTCTGAGCGTGTGTAAAAGATAAGCTGGTAATAGTCTGGTATACTTTTCTAATAATCAGACTGTCCCTTTAAAAAAAACCAGAGTCTGAGTACCACAGTGACCTGTTTGTATTCAAAGCCCCACATATCCCACTCGTCTGTATTAACATAATGCTCCATTGTTGTTCCAAACTACGTGAAACATTGAGTCAGACTGTTGCATCGCTACCAATTAGAACCAATGCACCTGGGTGCAATAACAGAAACAAGCTGTGGAAGTGGGAAAGTATTAAGAGTCAGACAAACACTATCACCCAGTTTCCCAGACATGGATTAATTGTAGTCCTGGACATGAAGAAAAATTCGGCTAAAAAAGACGAGGCTTAAGTCATGTCTGGGAAAACAAGACCAACCATGTGAGCTTCAGTCTTTTCATATTATTTCTTGCCAGTGAAAAACTAAAATATTTCATACATTCACACATAGATTTTAAGCACAGCTTTTACCTTAAAAATTAACATTATAGGTCATATGTTTTATAATTATTTTGTTTCATGTTTGATGTTGGATTTTAGGCATAGATGCTGACTCAAATCAGTAGGGATGTTCCAAAGAACAAGAACTTATTGGTGACAGTCAGGGGCTGATTTTATGAATAATTGAATAAATGTTAAAGGGCCCAAAGTGAAAGGGGGGAAAAAACTGCTGCACGACTACAGCATGTAGATGTGGTCTGCAACGCTGGGTAGCACCTACATGCAAACAAGGCAGTTATCTTGCCAAAACCTTCAGTTTTTATTGTCACAATGATCTTTCAGAATTATCCAGACTGTGAATGTAGTGAAAGACGAGCATTGATATTACTCAGTGCATCCCTACATGTCAGTATGAATTGCATAAACCTCTTAATCTATCTGTTGTAGTTAACCTGTATAAGAAATGACATTTAAAATAGCATAAGCTCTGCTCCCTCCAGTGTATTAATTTTATGTCAGGGTCTGTGGATGTGTGTCACATCGTCCTCAAACACTGCTGTCACGTCTCAGCTCTGCCTTGTCCCTATTCCTTATGATTGATATAGATATATATATATATCTCATGAAAGTATAGGATGACTAACGACCCTAACCAAACTGTAACAGCTAAGCTTTGTTACTATAGCGTACTGCCAAGGATAGGGAAGCCCTCTCTGTTATTACTGATTTCATACAATCTACAAAGACAAACGCCTGACCTGAATGTGGACTCCACTGGGGTCTCATGCGGGATCTAGAAAGCGAATAGTTATGTCTATAACTTCTGTTCCCTGAAGGAGAGGAACGCGGTACAACATATAAGTATGGGATATCACGCCCTCGTGTGTCCTGGCTGAAGAAACCTTTATTCACGCCTTTAAGGCAGATGACGTGCGATGACACGTGCACAGCCCCACCTGCACTGTCATCACAGTCATCCCTCAGTTCGATAGCCGCTCTTCACCGAGCCAAACTGCTCAGTGGGGCCACCTTGTGTTGTAACTCGTTCCTATCCTTCAGGGAACAGAAGTTATAGACATAACTATTCGTTCCCTTTCAGTCAATTCACTCGGTACAACACATAAGTATGGGACATATATACACGCCCCACAGAGGAGCCACCGAACCGGAATCGGACCACCACATCCTTAGTGAGTGGTAGACCCAGACAGCATGAGCCACCGAAGGGGCTGTAACGTCCAACCAATAAAACCGCACAAAAGTGTGTGGTGATGCCCAACTAGTTGCCATACAAATATCAGCTACAGGCACCCCTTTAAAAAGAGCCCATGAGGTTGCCATCCCCCTGGTGGAATGAGCTCTCACCAGTGAGATAGCTTCTATAATCCAGTGGGACAGCCTCTGTTTGGACAGAGCTCTACCTCTATTTGGATTAACGAAGCAGACAAACAGCTGGTCACATAAACACACAGTCTGAGTGCGCTCAATGTAGGTGTGTAGCACATGCACTGGACAAAGAGAATGCTGCATCCTCTGCTCCTCAGATGTAAAAGGAGAGGAGCAAAAGCTCAGACACTCAAACTCCATTGAGCTATAAGATGCAGGCATGATCTTGGGAAAATAGGCAGCATCAGGCAGCATGTGGCCATCAGGAGAGAGGGTCGGTAACCACGACAACGCATGTAAACGCATGGCAACGGGTCGGTAACCATGGCAACGGGCGAACCATGACGCATGCAACGGACCGGTAACCATGGCAACGGGCCGGTAACCACGGCAACGGCCGGTAAACCATGGCAACGCATGGCAACGGGTCGGTAACCATGGCAACGGGCCGTAACATGGCAATGGGCCGGTAACCATGGCAACGCATGTAAACGCATGGCAACGGGTTGGTAACCATGGCAACGGGTCATAACCATGGCGACGCATATAAATGCATGGCAACAGGTTGGTAACCATGGCAACGGGTCATAACCATGGCAACGCATGTAAATGCATGGCAACGGGTCGGTAACCACGGCAACGGGTCGGTAACCACAGCAACGGGTCAGTAACCATGGCAACGCATGTAAACGCATGCCAACGTATGTAAACGCATGCCAACAGACCGGTAACCATGGCAACGCATGGCAATGGGCCGGTAACCATGGCAACGGGCCGTGACCATGGCAATGCATAGGCAGCAGACCGGTAACCATGGCAACGGATCGTAACCATGGCAACGGATCGTAACCATGGCAATGGACCGGTAACCATGGCAATGCATGGCAACGGGTCGGTAAGCATGGCAACGGGTCGGTAAGCATGGCAACGGGTCGTAACATGGCAATGGGCCGGTAACCATGGCAACGCATGTAAACGCATGGCAACGTATGTAAACGCATGCCAACAGACCGGCAACCATGGCAACGCATGGCAACGGGCCTGTAACCATGGCAATGGGCCGTGACCATGGCAATGCATAGGCAGCAGACCGGTAACCATGGCAACGGATCGTAACCATGGCAACGGGCCGGTAACCATGGCAACGCATGTAAACGCATGGCAACGGGTTGGTAACCATGGCAACGGGTCATGGCCATGGCAACACATGTAAATGCATGGCAACGGGTCGGTAACCACGGCAATGGGTCGGTAACCACGGCAACGGGTCGGTAACCATGGCAACGCATGTAAACGCATGGCAACGGGTTGGTAACCATGGCAACGGGTCATGACCATGGCAACACATGTAAATGCATGGCAATGGGTCGGTAACCACGGCAATGGGTCGGTAACCACGGCAACGGGTCGGTAACCACGGCAACGCATGTAAACGCATGGCAACGCGTCTGTAACCATGGCAACATATGTAAATGCATGCCAACAGACCGGTAACCATGGCAACGCATGTAAACGCATGCCAACGGACCGGTAACCATGGCAATGCACAAACAGGGGCAGTTAAGCTAAGTTCAAGTCAGCAGACAACGGGGCTAACTAGCAGCAGCAAGCTAGCCCAACTCAGCAGAGGTGTTCTCAGCGAGGTGAAGAGCGTAAAAACTGAGGGATGACTGTGATGACAGCGGCTATATGGGCAGGTGGGGCCGTCCGTGTCATCACACGTCATCTGCTTTAAAGGCGTGAATAAAGGTTTCTTCAGCCAGGACACGCGAGGGCGTTATATCCCATACTTATGTGGTGTACCGAGTGAATCGACTGAAAGGGAACCGTTTACACTCTGCTATCCCAGTATGAGTTCTTTGCAAAAAAAAGAAAGAAAGGAAAACAGTGTACGGTTATAAGGCAGTTATTTAACAAACGCAGGCAGACAAGGAAAATCTGAACTTGAGCTCTTTTATCTTCATTCAGTTGTCATCAGTTTCACACTGTACGTGTGTGTGTGTGTGTGTGTGTGTGTGTGTGTGTATCAGAGGTGTGGACTCGAGTCACATGACTTGGACTCGAGTCAGACTCGAGTCATTAATTTTATGACTTTAGACTTGACTTGAAAAAATGTTCTAAGACTTGTGACTTGACTTGGACTTTTACACCAATGACCTGGGACTTGAATTGGACTTGAACCGGTTTACTTGAAAAGACTTGATATTTTACCCCAAATATAAAATTTAACATGCATATTATATAGAGATTGAAAATGTGACGTCATTCACGGGTAGAACCGCAAAGGATTCTGGGAACTCGTGGCAAGAGGTACTAGCGCACGCAGGCTTTCAATTGAAATCAGTCACACAGCGATAAAAAGAAACACAAAAATGTCAAGAAGCTGTTGTATTATTAACTGCAATAGCCGGTCGCATGACAGCCACGGGAAGCCGACGGGTAAAGAGATCGGTTGTTATCGGATTACGTCGTTGAAGAGAAATTGTTCGAGCCATGTTTCCGAAGTAACAAAGACGCGACGGATGGCCTGGATTGCAGCCATTCAAAGACCAAATATAACGTCCCAGAACACTCCAGCTCACAGGTTAGTCTGCTCCAAGCATTTACACGAAGGTCAGTCTGCTGTTGTAGTTAATGCGTCATTTTCATAACATAATTGGTGATATAGGTTACAAGCAAGTCTGGCGCTGAACAGAAATTGTCGCGCTATGCTCCTTTATTTATTGTGCATAAATAGTGAATTGACCTCATCCGTCGGTAAACTGTACCTGGGCTTGTTGCAGTGACCTGAAGTTACTAAACTTCATGAGTGTATGCACTCACTCCAAGAACCGTATGATTATAAATATGCATATAAATATGCTACAGATGAGATAGCTGACTTCATCTAACTAGCAAATGTTGTCCAGGCTACGTTGGTGATGCAGTTTTTTTTAATGTGTATGATATTTTTGTCATGCGATTTTAAAGCCGGTCCTACAACCGCATCCAAGAATAACATGCAGCTTATCTCAGAACTGTCGGTGAAAATTATTCTTGGAGCTAGGTTTAATTGAGCTGCATTTTAAAGAGGTGCAATTTCACAATTTGTGTATATTTTCTAAGTTCACTATTTTGTCATGTGTTGAGAAAAACACAGATTTAAAAATTACATGGTCTAATATTTACATTTAGCATAACTGCAACATGCTTTTTTCGTTTTTTTTTTTTAAAGACTCGAAAGGACTTGAAATTCAAAGTTTCAGACTTGTGACTTTACTCGGACTTTTACACCAGTGACTTGAGACTCGACTCTGACTTGCCTGACATTACTTGAGACTTGACTTGAGACTTGAGGATAAAGACTTGAGACTTACTTGAGACTTGCAAAACAATGACTTGGTCCCACCTCTGGTGTGTATACATCGATAGTGAATCTGTTCACATTGACAGACAGTAGGATGATTGTGAAAGGGTTTGGGAAGTTGGATCTGCTGAAGTCTCTACGTACAAAGTCTTGCTGCCCTACCGCAGTGATGACATGCATGTGTGTAGTGTTTGTGTGACCGAAACAAAACTCCTTCCAAAAACGTGTGTGAGCTCGACACCTCCTGTGGTCCTCACCAGCATCCTGTGTGACATCCTTGTTGGCCTGGCTAGCAGCTCTGCACTGTTGTTGTGGGTGAAACCATGGCAACAAGAGCAGCTGGCAGTGATGCTGTAATTTCTTTTAATTCCTTTCCAATTTATTTTTATGTTTAAGCGTTTAGGTTGAGACCTTTCCAACTTTCTCGAGTTTTTCAAGATGACAAACATTTTTTTCAGTTTTTTGTTTGCAAGAAGTAAAGAAATTAGGAAGCTGTCCTGCTGCTCTGTACAGTCACTTCAGAAAGTCTTTACATTGTAAAGTTCACATTTTTTTTCCCATCTCAGATTTCAAATTATTTAATATTTTGAGTGTTAAGATATATTTCAAAATACCAAAAGGTGAATGTAATTTAGAAGCTGTTTGCCAATCAGCCTTATACAGCTGAAATAGAAGAACATGTTATTTACCATCAGACCAAAAAAGGAGAAACAGGCCAAGTCAAAAACAACTACAGCTGATTTTTGAAAAATCGCCTATTCACCATTCACCGCTTTGGTTAGGGAGGCAACTTTAGCCGAAACGCTGGTAGTTTGGTACATTTACCCTGATTTATGGCTATTTTTTATCATAGGTGTCCTAATATGCAGTGTGAACTGGTGACTTTGTATACACACAATTCACCCTTTTCTAAACTATGTGTAACCAATTGAGCTTGTCACATGTGGCCCCCAGTCACGTTATGAAAGCAAACAGGACAACAGCAACATCTAAGGGTTTGAATGCTTGTGTAAATGAAAGAGTCCAGTTTTTTTTTTTTTTATGTTAAAAAAATTGAGTGTAGACTTGAATGTCATCCTTATCCATTCAAAATTCAATCTACAACACCTGAAAGTTTGCAATAAGAG
>NW_024582576.1:838955-854126 GCF_018398535.1 Haplochromis burtoni
GTGTGTGTGTGTGTTTGACACAGACCACCGAAGTAGCTGGTCAGCTGGAGTTTGACAGCATATTTGGCATAGCTGGGAGCTCAGAGCACTGGTTACAAAGAGGAGGCAGACCATGTGTTTGGCCTGCTCTGCGTCTGAGAGGGAAACACACCCACATCCTTAGACAGGCAGAGAGGCATGCATGCGCAGTCTCACACACACACTGAATGCATTGTCTGACATCTCCATGTATTTGCTCTCTTGTACATAATATTTACTTTGCAATGCTTTATTTGAAAATCTAAGTTCTAAAAATAAGAGTTCATCCACAGTTTCCCACAATGGAATAAAAATATACGCTTTAAAACCACCTTTACCTGTCAAAGGTGGTGTGGGGTCCTGAGTTTCATTTTAGGGCTTCCTAAAGAATGAATATGGACTACACTTTAACAAAGGGACAGGAAGAGATCCCACAAGCTTGCTTACAGTGGGGCAAAACAGTATTTAGTCAGCCACCAGTTGTGCAAGTTCTCCTGCTTAAAAAGATGAGGCCTGTAATTTTCATCATAGCTATACCTCAACTATGAGAGACAAAATGAGAAGAAAAAAAATCCAGAGGAATCCTATTGTCTGGTTTTTAAAGAATTATTTTGCAAATTATTGTGGAAAATAAGTATTTGGTCAATAACAAAAGTTCATCTCAATACTTTGTTATATACCCTTTGTTGGCAATGACAGAGGTCAAATGTTTTCTGTCTTCACACACTGTTGCTGGTATTTTGGCCCATTCCTCCATGCAGATCTCCTCTAGAACAGTGATGTTTGTGTTGCCCAGCCCAAAGAATTTCAACTCCCTCCAAAGATTTATCCTATGGGGTTGAGATCTGGAGACTGGCTAGGCCACTCCAGGACCTTGAAATGCTTCTTATGAAGCCACTCCTTCATTACCCGGGCGGTGTGTTTGGGATCATTGTCATGCTGAAAGATCCAGCCACGTTTCATCTTCAATGCCCTTGCTGATGGAAAGAGGTTTTCATTCAAAATCTCACGATACATGGCTCCATTCTTTCCTCTACACAGATCAGTCGTCTTGGTCCCTTTGCAGAAAACCACCCCCATGCTTCACAGTAGGTATTGTGTTCTTTGAAAGCAACTCAGCATTATTTCTCCTCCAAACACAACAAGTAGAGTTTTTACCACAATTTTCTGTTTTGGTTTCATCTGACCATCTGGCATTCTCCCAATCCTCTTCTGGATCATCCTGCGCCGGTCAGAAAAGGATCCTGCTGTAGAAAGTAATATTAAATACATTCTAACAACAGCGATCCTCTCTAGCAAACTTCAGACAGGCCTGGACAAGTACTGGCTTAAGCATGGGACACGTCTCGCCTGGCGGCGTAGTGTGTTACTGATGGTAGCCTTACTTATTTTGGTCCCAGCTCTCTGCAGGTCATTCAGTAGGTGTGTGGTTCTGAGACTCTTGCTCACCGTTCTTGTGATCGTTTTGACCCCACGGGGTGAGATCTTGCGTGGAGCCCCACATTGAGGGAGATTATCAGTGGTCTTATATGTCTTCTAATTGCTTCCACAGTTGATTTCTTCACACCACGCTGTTTAACTATTGCAGATTTAGTCTTCCCAGCCTGGTGCAGGTCTACAATTTTGTTTCTGGTGTCCTTTGACAGCTCTTTGGTCTTGGCCGTAGTGGAGTGTGACTGTTTGAGGTTGTGGACAGGTGTCTTTTATACTGATAACGAGTTCAAACAGGTGCCATTAATACAGGTAACGAGTGGAGGACAGAGGAGCATCTTACAGAAGACGTTACAGGTCTGCGAGAGCCAGAAATCTTGCTTGTTTTTAGGTGACCAAATACTTATTTTCCACCATAATTTGCAATTAAATTCTTTAAAAATCAGACAATGTGATTTTTCTGGATTTTGTTTTTTCTCATTTTGTCTTTCATAGTTGAGGTATAGCTATGATAAAACTTACAGGCCTCTCTCATCTTTGCACAATTGGTGGCTGACTAAATACTGTACCAAGGAATAAAAACCACTGATTGTCAACTTTTTGCTTTTCCTAATCTTGTCAGATATGTACTGTAGAAGTCACAATGATTATGCTGCGAACTTAAACTCTTTTATTAAAACAACATTTGATTGTTGCGCAGATGGATTTTCTGTCAATACAAGCAAAACTAGTGCTGAGCAGAAAATGTCAACATCATATTTTGTTGATTGGACACAGACTGAAATGTTTGGATGGTTGCCGAGTTAGTACGAGATACAACATTGGTTACATCATTGTAGATGAACTACAGCAGCAGGAGACCACCCAGTGTGGTCTCCTGCTGCTGTACCTTCTTACTGCACATGTCCTTAAAGGCAGTATTTATGTGAGCCAGAAGCTGCAGACTGCTCTCACACTCCCTTTCAGACTTGTTTTAACTGTGGATCTGTAGGTCAGTGAAACAGGATATCATTAATATGGTCATCCCAAGCATGCAGCTGTGGTTGTGAATGCAAAAGCACCACCCACCTGTTGTTTAGACCATCTGATTGTAAATGACAGCCAATCAAAAGAAAGCAGGCTAAAAGGAAGAAGAGCTTTGGGTGCCTAGAAAAGCGCTATGTAAATGCAATCCATTATTATTATTATTATTATTATTATTATTATTATTATTATTATTATTATTATTATTATTATTAAGAGTTGTAGCAGATAAAGTCTAAGAACATGGAGTTGGAAATGAGCATAATAGATTTTATAGAAATGTATCAATACCTGTGAAAGGAACGTTGTTATTAGTAAAGTGTCAAATGCAATGGAAAGAAAAATACAAGATTCAAAAGAAGAAAAGTATGAGAGATTTAAAAAAAAAAAATTGTGATGTGCAGTAGGGAGTTATTAATATAAAGAATTGTGTGCAGTATATAGTGTGCTATATTAAATGTGTGGGGTCTTGCAGGAATGATTAGCTCGTGCTCTTCAGTCCTTCCTTTAAGCAGCAGAGAGTCCAGAGGGAGATTGGTATGAGGACTTACTGAGACATGTAGTAAAGACAAAAACAAAAAATAATTCACTGAAACTGAGCAGTGGCAGCAGCAACAACAAACGTGGTGAGAGTGCCGTCTAACCCGGGGCCATCGGGGGAGAAGTTAGCTATTTGGGTCACTGTCACGGCCGAGCCATACATGTAATTAGACTTGGGAAACTTCTCTCTCCGCACATGGAAGTTTTTTCTGGGAAACGGGCTAGGCTGCAAACAGGAAGTTGACATCTAAATAAAGTGCCCCCTCCTGCCCTGCGCAGGAAGCTTGCTCGGCCCTTTTTAAACAGTTACACAGACGGGAACCTTCGAAAGGGAAGCTTTAAATAGGCAAAGCCGCGGCCCGGCTCGGCCCAGCTCAGCACCGCAGCGGTCTGGGCCCCGGCAGCAAGGGACCATCTTAACAGTGACTGTCGCTGCCATTTTTACCCCGGTGAGGTCAGGCCTGTCCTGGGAGTCCACTCTGGCCACCAGTGTGATAAGTCATTGGGCTTGGTAGGCTGTGGTTTACACAGTCCATACTTTGGTGTCCAAGTTAGTCCACTTTAGGTCTGCAGGGTCAGTTGAGTTTATTGACCAGTCACGTGGTCAGAAACGGGCTGTCTAAGCCTTTCATCTTTGCCGCATTTATTATTGTATGATTTTCATGTTGCACATAGTTTTAATTCACGTGCAGCATTTTTGTTTCATCGCAGTCTCCTGCTGTTTTTCCTCTTACAGACCAGCTTCATGCATCATTTTCTCTTCCTTCAGTGACATCAGGGCTCGTGGCTGAAGTTTACAGTGACTGGCATATTTCTGGTTCATGTGTGGGTCTGAGTCTGTGTTAGTTTAGATGTTGTGTCTAACCCTACATCCCCTAAGGGGCTGTTGGGATGTTTTTTTTCTCTTTTTACACGGGGTATTTTCTTTCTTTCTTCTTCTTCTTTTTTTTTTTTTTTATAATTCAAGTATTTATTAGATTTTGCATTTTCCTCGCCACCCCTCCCTGTGCCCTCCATGCCACCCCTGACTAAGTCGGGGCCTGGCTGCCTCTGTGGTGGTGGTGATACCACAGCCTTAATGACAGGGCCGTGGAGCTCTGCGTCCGCCTCGCCCTGCCGCCTCACCTGCAACACACTCGCCAGTTTACACACTGCTGCAGGAACAGCACTGACGTGCGTGTGTGTGTGCGTGTGTGTGTGTGTGTGTGTGTATAGTTAGAATAATGCTGCTAACACTATTACTAACTGGATGGTTTTACTGACAGTGGCCATTATGTGGATGTCTCAGCATCCTTATTTGAACACACTTGTCACGCTACTGACATGCCGCTCTCACGCTTGACGAGCAGAGTGCTCCCTGGCTGAAAACTAAGTGGTGTCTCTAAAACAAGAGTGCAGCCAGTGTTGCAGCTTTGCCAAGCAGAGGAAAGTCTAAAGTGGGATTAGGTAATGTAGCGAAGAACCATCTTTTGTACACCATGCTGCTTTTTTCCTTCAGCTGGAAGCTGAGAGGCTAAATGACCAAGCTGGTTATCCAAATGGTTCATTTTACCACCATTCAAAGAGCCACGAGTGGAATTGTGTCATTTTCAAGGGTGGAGTGTGGTGGGTGGGTAATTGTTTTGAAATTGTATTGAGTTTATTGGATGTATTTAGACATAATTGCTCGACTTTAAAGGCTGATTCATGCGCTGACAAAGACAAAGTCCACTGTGGTGGATCCACTCAGATCTAAATGCTTCATTGTTTCAATGAAAGATAAAACGTAGCACACTAGAACTAACATGACACCGTCACTGTGGGAACCTCCAACTACAGCGAGCCACTTGGTGAATCTGTTTGCAATAAGTTGACCAACAGCTTTTTTTTTCCTTTTCAATAAATGTGTTTTCTGTGTCTTTCAGATATGCAACAACTCTTTAAGTTACGCTTTGACATCCGACTCATCAGTTAATTCCACTCTCAGATGTCAAATCTTCAAACTGTTCATCCAGTTTTGAGTAATATGAATGCGTTTGAAGCGGACTTGAATCAACGTGACGTTACATATTTTTACAAGTACATCAAAATATCCTACAAGTACATTTTTCCTTTCAAGTACTAAAATGAATACAAAAGCGCTCAAATTGCAAGTGTTATAATGAATAGAACCTGCTCCTGTGAAATCCATGGTTACTTTGCATTTCTTCTGTTGGTGCTGTATGTTGTTAAAGCCTTCCATAGACAGACATGTAGCCAAAGATGAAAGCAACACATCTACAAGTCGGAATATTCTGGATAATGTCACAACATCCCACATTGACACAACAGTTGTTTTGGTTACCAAAGTGTAACAACCCTGCTTCCAGGTCTTCTCCATATAGACCTGTGATTAAAAGCTAGCGCTGCTACTGTATGATTGTTGAACATGAAGGCAAATCTTGGCCCTGCAGGCCTCCAGTTGAGAAAACAGGATCTGCTGCACTAGCTCGTGGCCTGGCCTTGTTAAGGTTGCATCACTGGGTGCATATAGCATGACTTATGTCATTTTGACCCTTTGAAACTGGCATAACTAACTTCATTTGGAGAGTGCAGCAGGATGAAAGTTATGTGAACACACACAGCCACACAGTTCACCTCTTACAGTTCAGCTGCTGATCTCCTTTCTTTCTCTCTCTCTGTGTTGCAGGTGGAGGGGGTAGGCCTGTACTTCCGTCAGCAGCTCCTGCAGTCCCGTCATCGTGGCGCCTTCGAACTGGCTTATGTGGGCTTTGTACGCCTCACAGACATGTTGTGCAGGTGCGTATGTGTCTGTGTTCACATTCAGCATAAAGGGACTGAAAGGTGATACTGTTGGACGGCCATGGGCATTAGCTTCCATCACGACAGTGAGTGTCCCTGTGCCTTGTAATTAGCAGTAGGCAAGCACACTCAGTAATGTTCTTCAGATATAATCCACTCTAAATAAATCAAGGCTGGATAATTGGATTGATTTCTAATCTGGTGCCCTCTGGATGGCCAGCAGAAAGGCATGGGTGTGAAAGAACTGAACTGCTGGTGACAGAGAAAACCCACGCTGGCACAGGGCGAACATGCAAGCCTCTGACGATCTCATTAAAAGAAACATGCAGCTCCTTTAAAGTGGAGTCAGACTGTTAAATACCCTTTAATGGTCAAACACATTAAATCATGGACAGCATGAAAATCTTGGAGAGACATCTGTGATGTTTTGGGGTGTATGAGTGCCCGTCCATCCGTCCATTTTCTTTGGGTTACCTAATCAAGCCTATCCCAGCTGGTGTAGGGTGAGAGGCGGGTCACGACCCTGGACAGGTCGCCACTCTGTCACATCTGTAGCCAGTTTAGAATCATCAGTTAACCTAACCCTGCTAAACTGCATGTCCCCATTTGTGCACACGGTGTGGGTAGTCTGTAGACGTGTAAAGGCACCAGGGACATGGATAGGTTTTTGAGCAAAGTACGCTGCAATCCAGACAGCGTCAGGGAAGTCTTTGCTCATTTCAGCAAAACGTTCTGCACGTAACAAAACTGCAGGAAAAGATTCGGTCCCTTATGAAACAGAAAATACGATAAAGGAGGTCCTGAAGTCCTACATCAAACAAAAACATCTCAGCTTCAGCTTGCAAATTCTTGAAATGATAACTACAACTTATAGACTGAAAGATTAATCGATCTCAGACAAAAACAGAAATGGTAAATGGTCTGTATTTGTATAGCGCTTTACTTGGTCCAAGGACCCCAAAGCGCTTTACACTATACACAGTCATCCACTCATTCACACACTAGTGATGGCAAGCTACAGTGAAACTCATAGCTCATAACATTTTCAAACTTTTTCTTTGAAAACCAGCATTTTGCAAAACACTTCTTTGCAGTATGAGAAAAGAAAATGACAGTTTTCCTGCGCTTAAATTGCTCAGTGAAGAGCGATAGCCTGGTTTGGCCTCAGTGCCAGTGTGCTGCCAGGGCCAGCGTTAAACTTGGCTGGAGTGACATATGGCGCCCAGTCCTCATCACCTGTGCTATTCCTAGAAATAATCTCTCTATTATTCTCCCGAGGAGGAAGAAAATATTTGTTTTAATTCTAAACGACATGAAAGAATTTCTCACTTTCATGTACCTCCCAGTTTTCCTCAATGGTGGGTTGTGGAAAACGTCTTTAGCCCCGCGGCGGGTCACCAGCCACAAAACCATCACAGCAGTGTTGACTTTGAACCACCCAGTGCTGAGCAGTTAAAACAAAACTCACTTGTTTTGTTCTTGTGTAGAAACCAGGCGCTCTGTGCGTTGTGTAACATTTTAGCGGTCGTGTGTAGGAGTACCGGGGAGTGTGTGCGTCCTGCCGCTGGCTTGTGTGGATGCGAGTGTGTGTTTCCATGAGGGAAAGAGCAATGTGTGGATGGTATGCAGGCCGTGTGCTGGGTTATGGGGTGTTGATTGCGGGGTGCTTAACCGCAGCCTTTTGATGCTCTGCCTCGGGATCTGGCTTCGGTGTGTTCCACTGTGTTTGCACTCTTTCACTCTGTCTCTTTGTCTCTCTCTCCATTCTTCTCAGTTTTCTCTTTCATTCACTCTTTCCGTTTAGCTTCACTTTCTCCTTTCTGTTTCTTTTTGACTAAATTCTTTGGTTATACAAGTGAATTTCTATCTGCAGTTGTTTAAAGCTGTGGTTTCCATTTTTGTCCTGAGACATGCCCCCAGCAGTGCTGTCAGATGAACTCATTTACCCCTTAATCAACACCACCGTTCGTGCAAAAGGCACAAAAAAACGAGTCCCATAAAACGCTGTGTTTGTAACAGAAGTGGAGAAACTTAATGTTGTTCTACTAATAACAGCGTAATTTTGCGGTAAAACAAATATAGTTAATGTCAGTTCATGTCGAACGTCATGTCTTAATAGTCAGTAGCTTTCTTTCCAAGCTCCTCAGACAGTCTTGAGACCATCTCTCATAATAATATTTGCAGCCCTTTATTGAAGGGCCATATAGATGCATGGAAATACAGTATATAAGGCAAAAACACCATTTGGACAGTTATAACAAGCTTGGCATACCTGAACTCTCTTAGGCAAACTTTCTTGTCATTTCTTTAAGAAGTCTTCAGGAGTAGTGCTGCAGGCTTTTTGAAGGACATCCAAAGCTCTTCTTTGGACGTTGGCTGCCCTTTGGCCCATTTTCTGTAAAGATGGTCCCACACATGTTGAGGGGAGAGGCCAGTGCTTAATTGGTTTGGGTTGGTGTGTTTGTTTGGGATCACTGTCACTGAAATTGAAAGGTGGAAGAAAGTTTTCTTCTCTGATGAGAAAAAATGTAACCTTATTGGTCCTGATGGTTTCCAACGTTGCTGACACGACAAGCAGATCCCACCTGAGATTTTTCTACGCGTCACAGTGGAGGCGGCGCCACAATGGTCTGGGATGCTTTTTCCTTCAGGAGGTGCAGGGGAGTCAAACGGCCACTGGCTCTGTCCAGATGTTGCAGAGAGCGTCCCTCGTGATTTATTATATGATTTTTTTTTTTTTTTTGCCATTTGTCACGTTGTCTTAAACTTTTGATTGGGAATGTATTTCTCACTTATACAATTTTATTGCACCAATTTTATTTTGCATTTTAGCTATTTACCTATTACTGACAAAGCCACTCACGCTAACACTTGTGACCATTTTCCTCCTTTTAGCTGTTTTCACCATTAACATTTTTTGAGACACTATTTGAACATTTATTCATTGCTTTTTTACTTTGTCAATAATTTAGCCAACTTTTGACCAGTGTATATTTTGAGTTATATATTTTAACATTTATTCAAAACCTTTTACTTTAACTGTTTATTGATTATTTGCAGCTACCTGCTTTTAAAAAGAAAGTATCTGTTAGCTTGCTGGCTCAGCTAGCCGGTTATTTTAGCAAACTGTTTCAGTGTCTGTGTTCACTCTTATTTGCAACAAGTGCTGTGTACTCCTCTGTTCAACATGTGGCTGTTTTTATACACATTTTTTATATTGAGTACTTTAATACCAGCAGTATACTGGGAAGGAACATCTGGATACAAGTACTCTGAAAGAGAAAACTGGATTCCAGTACGCATCCACTGCATGATGTTTGTGCCCTCACTGTGAGGCTGGATTATGCATCAGTACTACATCTTTACTCTTTCCCACAAATGTCATTGTTTTAATTTGCCCTCTCTGCTTATTTGGCTTTTGTCAAACAGCTGTTTGTTACAGAAGTAACAGATCAGTGTGTGTCCACCAGAGCTGCTTCATAGATGATCAGTTTGAAACAAAAACCATAAAACCTACTGTGGGGTCTGTCTGATTGTCAGCGGGGTTTTTAACATGCGAACATGTATCCAGGTTTGATGAGAGTGGCCTGTTTTGGTTTTGTGTATATGGAAAATGATGAGTATGACTTTACTCATGTGTGGACTACAGTGCACAGGGAAACTTAAAAGATTTCAGTCTTTGTTGCTTACGTCCATGCCATTGTTTTGTGTGTGTTTGTGTATAAGGAGTGGAAGTGAGGCCCTGCAGCAGCTTCCTACTCGCTGGCTTTCTGAGGTTCTGGAAGAGGTCAAATCCAGCGACCCATCATCTAAGCTGTGCGCCACGCGACGAAGCGCTGGAATACCTTTCTACATCCAGGTGTGTAAGCAATATTTTTAAAGATATAAACAGAACAAATGGGCTAAAAGATGATGCAAAGGATGCTTGTAAGGTTTCAGATTTGTTGCTGGACTTGCTATTGACTCTAAGTGTTGGCAAGAGCCTAATGTTTAAATTTCCGACACTTCAGAAACCACAGGCTTGTCAGTAAACATCACATTCCTGTGACTTGGCTGCTGCAGAGTGTGCGGTAGAGTGTTGGTCATGTTGGTGGTCACACCAATTTCTTCATGAGTATAACTCTCTCAGGACACAGTGACCCTTTGTTGCAGCTGATTGCTTCATCTGATAAAACGTCCAGATTTAAAAAAAATAAATAAAATAAAATAATTTTGCAAATAGAAATGTGTCACTGCCAACTGCAGCGGTCATCCCGAAGACAAAACGAGGACCATAAGCAGTAACCATTTGGTCAAAATTAGGGTTTGCAATAGAAACCTTGTGTGTTTTTGTTCCTGTTTACTCCCAAAAGTAGCGCAATAAGCAGTTCTTGGCATACCGGTGAAGCACTCGTGCTGGAAGAACACTCCGTTTCCTAATCTAGCCATCTTTTTTTTTTCCCCCCCTCACTACAACACACACACAACACACACACAACACTCACTCTCACTCACTCTTCTCTCTCTCTCTCTCTCTCTCTCTCTCTCTCTCTCTCTCTCTCTCTCTCTCTCTCTCTTCTCTCTCTCTCTCTCTCTCTCTCTCTCTCTTCCCGTCAGTAGTCCCACAAATTACTAACACTGTGTTAGTCTCTGACTCTTATTTAGTCTCAGCTCGCGTCTTCACTTCCTTTGATTCCTAATATCGAAACTAGACGTGCCTGAGGGGATGTTATCAGCAGTCATTTTGAAGCGGCTTACTCTTCTTTTGTGGTTTTGGTCAGGCAGCCGCGTCGGTGATGTCACTGACTCGCTTGTTTTCGTGTGTGTGAGGCACGTGCGCCTCGTAGCTTGATTGAACGGGATGCTTCACATTAGTCTTAAATTAATTTAACCGACTTTCTGAAATTGACTTTTAAGGGCTCTGACGTCTTCCTGATCCTGTTTCTTTTCTTTTTGTTTTTTAAGACTTTCTAAACATTATCTGTGATGAATAGTAACATAACAGAAGAGCTTTAACAGGACAGAGCCTGACAAGTAGGCTGGGTGATTAAAACTGAGGATGAAGAGAGACGGAGAAGATAAGATGAAGGTGAATGAAGCAGAGGAAGTCTGAGAAGAAGAAGTTGCCACTTTGGCAGAACTCCAGACCACATTCCTGGACAGACATGGAGTCAGATCCGGGAAGGCTGGCTCATGCTGGTCCTGACTAGTTCATAGGAACCAGGCTAGCCCTCCTTTTCCTCTTGGCTTCCTCTGCTTCTAACCTCAGAGTTCATAAGAGCCAGATATGCCCCACCCTCTCCATCTTATCCTTCAAGGTCTAAGTCTTTACCATAAGCCAGGTAGGTCAGACACATCTGGCTCGCATCAGCTCCAGCAGAGATGACTTCTTTCTCACACAGCAAAGTGCCGTCACCTCCACACACACTCCCGCATTCCCATCTCCCACTCCGAGCTCATACAAATGATCTCGTTCAGTCAGCCTGTCAGAACAGACTAACTTATGGGATTTTATGAATGTATTTTTTGTTATTACCATATAAATGTGGCTCAGTTTAGCGGGCCACGATAAAACCGTGAAGACTATTTAGTAGATGGATGCAGTAGCTGCAAAGGGGCTATTTGCAGTGTACCAGCACTCCCACAGGATATCACACCTGATGTCATCATGTGATTGGTTCTTGAAAAGGCTCATCTGTAAAAACAGAAAATCATTATGGGCGAGGTCTTTAAAATAGGATATGGCTGTTGTTTTATTCTTGAAGTAAAATGGCTTTGCAAGCCTCACAGTTCAAAAATAATCCTTATTTATCTCATGCGAGGTCTTTGTAGCCCCTCACTTCATCCTCAGTTGGAAATAAAGCAGTTTTAGCTCCCTGTAAGTCGTCTGATTGGCTGCCCCTCACGAACAAAAGATGGGAACAGTAGCATTATCTGTTTTTTTTTTCTCCCCTTGCCCAGGCTCTGCTCTCCTCTGAGCCCAAGTCGTCCAGCTGCAGCCTGTTGAAGATGACCATGAGAGAGCTGATCGCTTTGGCCATGCCTTCTGCTGACAAGACCACTGACACCTCCACCGTGCCTCAGGTTTCGCCACCTAGCAGCTTCATTAATCATAATTCTAGTCAGATCTAGCCTCACAGATCAGGAAGTGAGATTTCCTGAACACAATTATTTGTAAAAGCACAAAGGGTCATTTTTATAATCGCCTTAATGTTTCTGACACTGTATTCAAGGTGGAATTTTGTCTGTGGCTCACAGGTCCATGCTCTGAACATCCTCAGAGCTCTGTACAGGGACACTCGTCTGGGGGAAAACATTGTTCCTTTCGTCTCAGAAGGGATGCAGGCTGCAGTGCTGGGCTTCACCTCTCCTGTCTGGGCAGTGAGTCTTTACTTCCTGTTTTAGTTTTTTTGTTTTTACCTCGATTTATTGTAATCTGAACATCACAACAAACCAACGTTTGGAGTGCATACTTGATCGGCGGTTACTCACTAACCCATGGTGATAATTAGCTTTTATAATTTCTCTCTCTTCGTATTCCAATTTCTTAACCTCCATTTGTTTTGTTTCCCAGGTGAGGAACTCCTCTACTCTTCTTTTCAGCACTCTGATCACAAGGATTTTTGGCGTGAAGAAAGGGAAGGACGAACACTCGAAAAAGAACAGGTTTGCTTCTCGTGCCTCTCTTGAACTCACCTACCCCGTTCAAGTTTCAAGCTGTGTGCATCAGTGCGTAAAAGGTCACGAAAGTCACAAATACTAGTTTAAAAAAATCTCTTACCAGCAAAGAAATGTAGCTCTTGTTTAATAGTGAGCATTATTTGCCTTAAAACAAACAAACAAACAAAAAAATCACATAATTCAACAGACATAAAATGAGAAATCTAAATCAAAATTTGCAGTTCATTGAATGTAATTAATCCATATTTGTACTACAACAACAGCAACAATCAAACACTCATTGCATGTTCTTAAAGCCGAGATAATAAACAAGGCCCAGTTAAACACTGGTTATGTTACCATTTAACCACAAAGGGGTGCTGTTGTAACACCACCCAGGCTGAAGGGCAGTTTTCCACTCTGCTCAGGCTTCCTGACTGCAGGATGCAGGTTTTCCTCTGTTCCTGGAATATCAACAACATGGGAAGCACAGAATAGGGGGAAGTCTTGCTTGGAAATGTAATCTGCAACTAAATTACTGTTACTGATATAATATGAAAAGTAATTGAGTCTTCCCAGATGAGGTCAACAACATAACAAAGGCACTTTTTGCACCTCGGGGTGCTTTTATGTTTCTTACATAGAGAACAGAGTGGCTGATGATTAAAAACGGAGAGAATGGAATCACTAAATCTGAAACTTGTTTTATGAAACTTGAATTATTAAAAATTTAAGAGCTCGATCACATTTTTCCTCTCAGCATTTTCTGAGTGTTCCAGCTGTTCTTCCTCTCCACGGTCACCAAGTGCTGATCATGTCTGTTCTTTCTTTAACATTGTAGGATCTAACTTATAAACCCATTTTTTGCTGTGAACTGCTCTAGAATAAATAAAACTAAGCAGAGCTGAAAGAAATCCTGGTTTCAGACCTGGCGTTTAAGAAGACTTTGTCTTTAAAAGCAGTAAGACGGTAATGTTTAGACTAGCAGTCCCAACAGCGCAGGTGATGAAGAGCTGTCAGATGCTGAGTGTTGGATACGATGATATATTTATGTGCTGATCTACAACCGTCACCCAGAATGGGTTTTGGCTTGTGTAAATGACAAATGTATCTGTTCGTTATTTTAGCTGGAAGGTTATCAGCTCTGCTGTCAGAGATTGTTTGAAAGATTGTGGATTGTTCCTGAGGTTTCAGAAAGAGTCTTAAATTCTAACAGGCTCCCAAAGCCTTGTCAAACCACCATCCAAGTGTTTGGAAACCTTGAAATTAAAAATTATAGCCTGTGCTTATCGAGTGTTCTTTCTAAGTATGTTTTATAATCTGTTGTTTGTAACTCGAGCGCAGCATAACTGGATAGTTGGTTTGCGATCTTCCATTTTGTCTCTGACTCTCACAGCGCGCACAGATACCTGCTAATAAGTGCTGCGTAACACAAACCTCTGAGGTTGTCCTGTACAGCTTGAACTGTCACGCAGATGGCCTCCCTCTAGAATACTTTGGTGTTCAGAGGAGTTCGTGAGGAGCTCACTGGTTGCCCAGATCTTGGATGTGCTGCACACTCACGACCTTTGATTGCAAGGCAGTTGAACAGGTTGCCTGATAGGAGGCACAAGTCGAGGGGACTCGACTCCACTGGCTGCCAGCTCGATGTATTGCTGTAAAGCTGTACGGCTGCAGAATATCTGGCTGGTGTGAAGGTTGGTTTTCAACCTTTTCAGTGGTAATTACGGGGTGAAAGCTGATAAGACCACTCACTAATGATGGGAGCACTGCTAGGCTCTCTGCATCCCAGCTCCCACTTTGTTCTTTATGTGCTTTGTTTTTGTGAATAAAAACATTGTATGAAATCAGCCTGTCAGCACAAGAATATTAGCATGCTGTCAGAACCACAGAGCTGTTGGCCCGACTGTAGATTCTGCGTCTTGTTAAGCGTTACTTCACTGCCCTTACCCTAACCCTGCAGAGTGGCCTTGCACAACTTGTAACCATAATATATAAATCCCTCACATGACTGATAGCTCATTTTCCTCCGGTGAAACTGATACAGGGATCCGTCTAATATTGCGAGCACATTAAAACAAACATGGTAATAATGCGCATGTACTGTTTGGCTGCCTGTGCGACACTTATGTTCAGCGTCTATATTCAGCTCAGAAGAGATTTGTTACTGCGTGTATAATCTGGGGTAAAGTTTCCCAGGGTTTTGGGTCGTGCTCAGTCTGGTTCCCTGTGCTGTGTTTCTACTGTCTGCCTCACTGAAGCCCGCTGAACGTTAACCAAGCTAACAATGCTGCACTTTATCTTGTCTGCTTTTACTTGTGTTTTCAGTCTGTTGTCGAGCCCTCTGCATAGCTCTCTGTTAGTCACTTCCTCCTTATCTGTTTATTCTCGTTATTAATGCAGGGAGTTATTTTTATGTGCCTGTGGGAGTGTGAGCGTGCTACAGTTAATAACAAATAATAAGTGATGGTGAAGAGAATTAGCTTTTGAACCCTGAATCTTTCATTTGACTTTAAGAGGTACATGTTTGTGTTTTAGTGTTCTTGGTCTCTGATTATTTTTCTCTTCTTGCAGCATGTTAGTCATAATACGCGCGGGTCACACTGGATGGAGCTGTGCGTGTGAGCACCAGAAAGCTGCGTCTCATTTATAATTGTGTCTCTGAGAATTTCAGTGTTTTCCAAAGTCTGGTCTGTGTTATTACCGTGATTTTATGGTTGTGAAGTGTGGCAGCAGAAA
>NW_024582576.1:854146-857933 GCF_018398535.1 Haplochromis burtoni
TGTGTGTGTGTGTGTGTGTGTGTGTGTGTGTGTGTGTGTGTGTGTGTGTGTGTGTGTGTGTGTTTCTTGCTCGACTGAAGCCGGAGCATAAACGCATCTCTCTTTCTCACACAAACCAGTTTATTTGTGTCATTATGTGTATTTGTGTGTTTAAAAGGGCTGAGCATTTCGGGGTGTGTGGGAATTTCAGCTGTGTATTTTCCGAAGTTGCTCACATTCAGGCGCGTCGTTTGCTTGCCGATCGCCGTTCCACTAAGCTCCAGGCTCTGGGCCCTCTCGCCTCTCGCTGACCGCACAGTGATGCTGATCCGATACAGTTTGTTGAGATAAACGTGAGCATAAACAAAACTGACAGAGCAAAGATTGTACTCTGCACTCCAAGCAACAAAAAAACCTACCAGTTGTAACAAGCTCTGGCATAGCAGTGGAAAAAGGAACCTGGGGTCTATTCAGTGTGTGCTAACCCGGGTGTTAAGATGCTGGGAACGCTCTGGGATCAAGTAAGTGTCAGGTTTTTTTCTCACTTTAAACTTCAGCAGCACAGTTTGATTTGCTTGTGCTGTAGTCTTTATATTTGATATGTTATCAGAAAAATGGGCTTAAGGAGCAGTCACAAAATGCTACGACTTCCCCTAAAAAATCAAAAACCAAATCTGATCTTAAATCTGTTCATCCTTCAAACTAACTGAGAGAGCCTGTTCTGATCGAAACTTAAGGCAGAAGTGCGATCGATCGTTTTTCTTTCTGAGGGAGAGGATTCACCACGAATGGCCCCAACTGTGTTTTGTGCCACTTCGCTGTGGGAAACTTTCCTTGGAAAACTCCATTTTTGGCCCCACCTACAAATAATTTGTTCACAAATGATCCTTCTCGGTAGATTTCATCCTCTTTTCCCCATCTATGCTCACAGAATGCGCTGCAAATCTACAAGTGCAAACGATCAGAATGGGAAGTTGTGCAGAGTTGCAAAAGGAAACTACCTATTAGGCAAGCTATATTTAAAGTATGTATTTTTTTTATAGGCGGATGTGTGGAGCTAGTGTGTAACCGCTGATGTATCATTGCACAAACACTGTTGTGCTATTGTAGCTGGTCAACCTGATGATGGCTGCAGCTACGTGACAGTTATTTTAGTTCAGTGGTTCTCGCTCCTATAAATGGCCAAAAAGGTCATTCTGAGGGCTGTTTGATATAACGATATCAGAATTCATCAGAATTCATCAGAATGAGAAGCAAATTTAAAATTTAAAATTTAAAATTTCACTCTAAAAGTTGTCATTGGACTGTTTCCAGTCGAAAAAGTCCAACAACTCTATCAACTGAAGCGTGTCAGCACTTCAGTCAAATTGTGTGATCAAATTGTTGCACTGCAGGAATCATGATTCATATCTCATAGTTAATATAACTGAAAATAAACAGTTTTTGGCCGTGAAATGTAGTGAAGAAGAATAAAAATGTATTTTTAAATATTATTTAACCTTTATTTATACAGGTAGTCACATTGAGATCCAATGTCGCATTTGCAAGAGAGACCTGTCCCAGACAAACAGATGCTATTAAAATACTTTTAGTTTATTTTCTCCGTCACCTGTTGGTGTAAAAACTATGAACCCACAAACGAGACACGACCTTTTCACATACACCTCTGCGGGGCTGTACGATATGACCAAAATCTCATATCCCGATGTGACATTTATCGTCCCGACAACGTTATATATCACAAAAATGTTACATTTTCGGTGAATCTCGGGCAACTCTATTTGCGTGCAGTGTTTTCAGCTGGGCGGCGTGTACCTGAGGTCGAGTGTTACATCAGTTTCTTTGTGAGTATTTATTACACGACGTGCTGCGGGGAAAAGCCTGTTCTAAGGTTTATTTTTTAGCACCTGACGGCTCTTCTTAGATTCTCGTCCGTAAACGCTCTGCATACTATTTCACCTGATTCAGTTTATTTTGAAAATTCTCAACAGAATCTTCAGCTTTATTGTGAAAGGTTTATGTGGAAAATAAAGAAGCGGACGGCGGAGCCACGCGATGGTTTTACCGTTTTTATTTGTTGCTAACGACAACGAATAAAAACAGTCGCTTGCCCGTCCGTAGGTTGGTTATATTAAATATAAGAGAAAGAGAGAACTGTAAGAAATTCTACAGCGACCATTAAAACGATGGGGAAAAAAATGGCAGTAAATAGTTTATTTTGCGACACCATGAAACAAACGAGAGCATAATATGAAACATAGACGTTTTCATATCGTCATCGGATATATATCGTTATATCAAACAGCCCTACACCTCCGCCTTCCTCCTCTCTCCTTCTCTGACGCCTTCAAGGGGAAGGAGAGAAAGAAAGGACACAAACACGCATCCCATTTGACCTGATTCAAGTCAGCATGTTTACTGGGATGGATGTGCAGAACCACGACTGTGTGTTTTTATATTAAATAAGTGTGTGTGTGTGTGTGTGTGTGTGTGTGTGGGGTGTGTGTGTGTGTGTTGTGTGTTTGGTGTGTGTTGGGTGGTGTAGAGTCCAGTTGTGACTGAAGCACTATGTGATCTCTCCAGTCTTGTGATCGAGTGCTTGGCAGAGCAGACCTCTTCCCTTTAGGAATGACTTTATTTAGATGAGTCGAGTTAAATAAAAACTTTATTGGCCCTGAGGCTGAATGGCGGTTGTAGCAGAGAGACCGCCTGTGTTAAATATAAAGTTTGTCATTTTATTGACGTGTGTGTGAATACATAAGCAGAAACATGTGACAGCAAAAGGGGTGCAGTGGATATATGGATCCACACACAGATCAGTTTCCATTTGTAGGTGTGGGTAAGCAAACATTAAGGTTTGATTTGTTTAGACACAGAGTATTTATCCTGAGAACGTCTCCTTATCAGAGCTTCTCAGTATTTGGCAGGAGGCTCGCTCCATTACCTCCCTCCCCCCATCGCCTATGGCTCGACTTGGTACTGTTTGTCACTTTTATAGACGGGGAGTTCCTGGTACATAGGAATTTAATCACAACTAACAGTAATTTAAGTAAATGAAGCTCAAGTTGGAGCACAATAAAACTACTAGTTTCCTTTTTTATTTGCCCTCTTGTTTAACGTTATACTTGCTTTACTTGTGAATCTCTTTGTAGCTTGAAATCACCTTCCTGTTTTGCTTCCCAGCTGCTTCCGATCTTCGACTCTAGCTCAGTGGCGTCTGGTAAAGTACTTTTTTCCACAGGGGCTCATTTTCATTCATTTCTCTTTTTGCATAATAATTCTCCTTGCAAACAAACAACCCTTCTTTCTATGTTCCTTTGCTCTACATCCAGCATTTTTCAGACTATAATATTTCAAACCTCATAGACGCAGACAAGCAATCCAAAAAGTAATAAACTTCCCAGCTTTATTCCTTCTTTCTTTTTTAGGTTTGTTACTCTAATGTTTCAGTGTCTGCTATAAAGGGTGGGCTCCACATATTTCACTTGTCAGAGTCTATTTACTCTTCAGGCACAGCAGCACACAGTGTGTGAGAGCAGTCCTGTGACTGTTTAATAGCAGCCTTCTTGAGTTTTGGCTTAAGCCTGCCCCCTGCGAGTTTCAAGAGGAAGTCCTGCATTACAGCTCGGAAAACAAGAAAAAATACCCGAATTCCATTTATAGGGATCGCAAGTTCCTCAGCCTCTGCTGCTCTGAGCTTGCATTTATTTTAATGTGCACTTTTCAAGCTTGAAATTAATCACATATATGTATGTATATTTAATTATATATATATTAGGGGTGCAACGATACACAAAATTCACGGTTC
>NW_024582576.1:867734-878722 GCF_018398535.1 Haplochromis burtoni
CTCAACACAGACAGCATCGTCAGAAGGAAAGTTGATAAAATAAATTACAAATGTTGTATTGTTCATACATATGCGTACCGAACCGAAAGCACTGTATCGAACGGTTCAATATCGATACGAGTATCGTTGCACCCCTTATATATATCTCATATATGTGATTATAGTAAATAATCCAGGGGCAGCAGCTACCTTGTTGGTGGTGGTGTTAAAGCTGGATTCCACCTGGTGTGAAACGTGTCGTACCACAGTGTGTGACCACAAGTTCTCTAAACGTTTCTTATGACTTTTGGTTTTCCGTAGCATTGATCTTCCGTTCCACCACATCCCAAAGGTGCTCTATTAGACAGAGCTGATTTTAAAGGGTATTTTAGTCAATTAAACTCATCGTCATGTTCAACAAGCCATTTTTTTTTCATGGTTTAAGCTTTGTGACTTGGCATTTTTGCTACTTGACGGGTACAGTACTCAGGTAGAGTAGACTGTGGTATTTAAATGATGTTCAGTTGGTGCTACAGCGGTCCTGGACGTACCCCCAGCCCACATCATTAAAAAAAGGCAGGGTGGATCCGTCTTTTCATGTCATTTATTCAAAATGCTGACACTATCATCCAAATATGACGGCAGAAATCGGGGCTCATCAGACCAGCCAATGTTTTTCCAAGCTTCTATTGTCATGGGAATTCTACCCTGAATTTCATGCTGTTGGCTGACAGGAGCAGTGTGGTCTTCTGCTGCTGTAGCCCATCTACACGTGTGTTTAGAGATGGTCTTCTGCATACCCTGATTGTAACAGGTAGTTGCTTTACTGCCAGTTCTGCCGGTCCACTGACATCAACAAGGCCTTCTCACCCAGAGAACTTCTGCTCACTGGATATGTTTTGTTTTCCTCACCATTCTCTGTAAACCCTAGAGATGCTTGTGTGGGAAACTTCTCATAGATTAGCAGTTTCTGAAATACCTGCCTGCTTCTGAAAACCATGCTATGGTCATTTTGACCATGTTTACACGTCTGAATACATTGTGGTATTGCCATCTGATTGGCTAATTTGATATTGGCATCTATGAGCGCTTAAGCAGGTGTACCTAATGAATTGGCAGATCGTATTTTATATGGAACCTTTACTATACACTTCACCGAATATATCAAAGATGCTTGTTTGTGAATCCTTATTTCTGATTGTCGTTGTAAGAGCTCTCTCTCTCTCTCTGCTTGCAGGATGACTGGTCGAGAGTTTTTCACCCGCTTTCCGGCTCTATACCCGTTCCTCCTGAACCAGCTGGAGGAAGCTGCAGCCACAGTGGAAAGGTAAGGCGGCGCTCTTAAATCAACACACGCACACTTGCCGTGGCTTTTTGCACATTCTTGGTCCTATTATGGGTTCACTTTGACTTGCATTTCAGCTCTACAAGACAGCCTTTTTTGTTTGCTTAAGCTGATTAAGCAGTGGTGCTTTTCACTGGCAGGCTTTCTGGTGGAAGAAGCAAGGATAGTGCAACTTTTCATCAGTCTGGAAGCTAGGTTTTTCTCAAAGAGCTCGGCTCTTTTTCCTCTGCATTGAATTCTCATGTGGGCCTTTTTCTAAATTGCTTAGCTGACAGACAATTGTTCAAAGCACAGAGCTTTACGAGCGAATAAAACAAATGTCTTGTTGAGATTTTGCTACAGTTTTTGGAGTGGAGAGTTGGGTCCACTTGGGTTCATCGGTCTTATCTTTGTCAGCTCACTCCAGACTCCCTTTTTAAAAGCATATGAGTCATCCAACAGCTGCCCAGGCAGCCTTATCTTAATATGGATCCAATTAATTGAAAGCTCTTTCAGGCCAGCTCTTTCACAATTCCCCCCTACACCCCGCGACCCTTGTTAAAACATTTGCAAATTTCCCACGGAACCAGATCCCGGCTGTCTGACTTCCCACATCTCAGCGTATCGCGCCACCCAAACAGACCAACCACACCAAACTGTAGCCATACGCTGCAGGACTGGAGGTAAGAGGGCTGCTGTTAGTGGTTTTTTAAACAGACGTGAAAGAGTGTGTTTCCAAAATAGGCCAACGATATAGGAAAGATTATAGAAGCAGGATCTGGACCTGTGTAAGGCTGTATATTTGTGGATTATGTAATCCGCCCTTCCTGCAGAAATCCCTCTTATTACTAAAGCTGCAAGATGTGTAGTACACAAACTGACATGGAAAACACTGGACAAGCAGAGTATGTGCTTCTTCCTGCAGTAAGCATTGTTGTTGCATGCAGACAAGTCTTGCTGATGTTGGCATGTTTCAGCCTTGATGAGCTTTGTAATCATAGTTTTTAAATAAAATTCTTGGTGGCAGTATTTAAACCTGCAAAGCTGACTCTGATTATCTTCTTTTAATACTCACTGTAGTGACTATTAAACAGTTTTCATAGCTGTATGGATTCAAACAATTCTGAAGTCTTTACTCCTGATAAAAGATGCTTTTCATTACTTTATGAGCTTTATTAGCTCCAAAAGCTCAGTTTCACTTGTTGATAGCAAAGCAATGCAGATGGACCAGCACATGGCATGCTCTCTACAGGCATTCGAGCCTTATTAGAGTCACCAAGTGTTTGATGCAGGGCAGCTAGTGTACAGGGTGTTTCCCTGACAGCAGCTGGTTACTGTGAGAGATGACCTGTTATCACTGCCTGTACAGCTGAACAGTGATCTCTGTATAATCAACCCCCTACACTCTGATTCTTACCTCTTAAAAATGACTCCCACCATGAGTTTAAACTGTTTTTATTTTATTGTTATAGAAATATTGTTTAAAGCACCATCTTTCTGCCATCATTCTCCTTTTTTGTTTTTTTGGCAACACGTTACACTGTATATCCATATATTTTATATATACTATCCTTAAATGAAGATAAAGATACTCATCATGGTATCAAACAAAGTCAGATGAACTTCAGGGATATAGATGTGTTGAGTTGAAACCCAACGGCCCAGCAGTCATTCCTGTTAGATTTCAGACTTCCACTTAAAGTCCGGCACCTGAAGAGCATGCATAGTGGGTGCATTGCAATAGGAATTCTAAGTGGATGAGTCCACGCAGTCACAAAAACCAGGCAGGCACATGGAGCTCCACACAGACCCACTGATGACGAAACTTGCGTCACTGAGACCCGAGTGGGCCCTAGTAGACTGCTTCAGAAAGTCGCACAGACTCCATGTGATACCCTGACTGTCTCAAATCCACTCTGAGACCTTATCCTGCTGCAGTGGGTCCTTCATGGTGCAGGAGTGTCTGGTCCTTAGGGAATCAGACTGTGCTAGACATTTTCTAGATGAGAAAGATTCACAGTTCTTATCCACCCACTGTCAGCCTCAGATATCCCTTCACTTAAAGATCCGAGAATAGATTAAAATCCCTGAAACCACGGCTTTTTACTAACACATTACTTGCACATATATGCTAACCTTGTTTTGTTTTGTTTTTTTGAACTCTGTTCATGCTTAATGTTGGCATCCAGTATTATCACAGTGTATATGTGATGGGACAAAAACACAACTGCTGTTCTTTAAGGCTTCTCCTTCCTTCAATGTCTGCAAACCGAATCTCGGCTCAGAGTCACAGATTATATATCAGATTCACGCAGGCCTAGAGACCAGTTGGCAACTTCTTGGCAACCACCGGTTGCTGGGGAAGAAATGCAGATTCGTTGACACCAAGCAACCACCAGCTACCTAGCAAATGAAAATGTAAATTTCAGTCGTTTAGCGGGGTCTCGATGTTTGTGTGACCGGGGCTTCAGGTGAGCACGTTTCTTGACTTATTTAATAGTTAAAGGAAGCAAGGTAAAAAAAACAACTAAAAATCAGCTTCATCACATGCCACGGGGGAAGAAAACTGTCCAGACCAAAAGAATCAGATTTATTTATTTATGTGTTCTGCCAGTGCCTTTCTTATTTTGATTCCTGATTATTAAATGGAGGGTTTTGAATGACCTGTGAGTACATTTTGCGTAGCATTTGTTTCTGGTATCCTCTGTTTTACCTCCTATAGTACTTCCTATAGTCCTCCTGTCACACAGTGCCTGCTTGTATATGCACTCACTCTAAACACTCTAAATTTAATTTTGAAAAGACTATCTCGGAGGGGCCTAAGCATGCTCTCATATATGCTCCGAGACGACTTGTTGTTTCAGATTTCAAATTTTATTATCTCTGCGTAGCAAAGCAGATTTATCTGCAAAAGTATCTCAGGTCACCGCCCGCATTTTTAGTCCGCTCTGATTTGTAGCAGCGCTTCATCTTATCTGCCTCTGCCTGCACGTCCAAAGAAAACAGTTTTCGGATCATATTCCAAGTCATTTTCTAAACACAGTGGATGATTTATTTGTCTACCAGTGGAATAAATCGTAAGCTGCAGCTTGACTTTACTTTAGAGCTTCTTTGGTGTCTCTTTGCTACTGTGTCCCCTTCACTCCTTTCTAAATGAAGAATTCATATACTTAAGGTCAGCGCTCTGTTTCCACTCTCTTTCTAAACGAGACAAAATAAAAATAGGCTGTTTCATCAAACACCCGGCCCTTGAAGATGATTGAGGAGTTTGGGTTAGAGAAAGCAAACATTCACAGAAGGATCTGACAGCATTAAATGCCACAGAGTCGCTTTTTTATCCTGTCAAATGTTTCTGCCTTCAGCTGCATCCCAACAAGGCCTTGTATGCCCCCCTCTCCACCACCAGCCCAGTCCCTTGTTTCTGTGACATCACATCCTGTCCCGCTGTGCTTGACTGAACTGTGACATTAAACACATTAGACCAGTTACTAATTGGGCCGCTATTACATTTCCCATTTTGCCGATCTGCGGCAGTCCCAGTGGACGGTTCTCTGTGAGTGTTTTGTTTAACGAAGTAATGAAAAGCATACGATGTTTTCTCGGGGAAGGAGCAGGAGGGAAGGTCTCCGTTCTGAGATCCTCATGACTAATGACAGGGCCCAAAGGATGTACTGCTCTCCTGATACAGTCACATTAGCAGACCTTCACAAAGTTCAGCGTCAAACTGAAACACTGTTTCCTCCTCATGTTTCTATATTCAAGACAGGAAAAACTAAAGCTCGTGAAGCCAAAGCGGGACTGCACTTCGTTGTTGACACTACATAAGGTTCATTTTATTTTGCTCTTTGAGTCCTTGTTTCTTTCCCCGTCTCTATTTTCCTCCCTGCTTCCTTCCCTGCGAGTGTGTCAGAGTGAAACTGTGAAACCGCTGGCAGAGAGACACTTTTCCATTCTGACTCAGCTGGCAGTGAAGAGACTTGGATGGAGGAGAAGAGGGAGGTGAAAAGCTCGGTTCAAGGACTGATGAGGACATGACTGTTTGAGAGCGTGGGTGGTTTTAGACATGCAGAGTCTATTAAAAAGCAAGAGGAATTTAGGCCAGTTAAATTTTGCACGGTAACTTTGGTTATCTGTGCTTTTCAGGTGACTTTTCACTGTTTGATCCTGTTGCAGTGAGCGCCACATCAGACTGTTTATTTCTCACCACTATAGATGAATTCCAGGAGCTAAAAAGCGCTTTTCCTCCAGTTCCTGTCACGTGAACACTACACCGATTTTAACGTTTTAACTGCTAGTGCTATGCTAACAAGTGCTGTTCATTAGCTCGGTCTTTCTGTGCTAAGCTTAGCTAATCGTCTGCTGCTTTAGCTTTATAGTCACTAGTAGTGATGTGCGATACCACTGATTTCCTTTCCGATCTGATACCAAGTAATATTCAGGGTGGTATCGACGATACTGATCCGATACCGATACTTTGTACAAAAACTTATTTTATTTATTGTATCTCAAATTATGCGTCATAATGATTACAGGACATCAGATTACTTGTTCTTATCACTTAATAATGCAGAGTTCATCATATAGAAATAAAAAAACTGAAGTTTTGCGCTAATTGAATTTTTCCGGGACAATACCGAATTTCAGTGCCCCTCCCGAAAATCTCCCGGAGCCACCATTCTCCTGAATTTCTCCCGATTTTCCACCCGGACAACAAAATTGAAAAACCATATCGCAGAATTCATAGTGCGGCCCAGCCAATTCCAGTTTCCAACAATGGCGGCAGCGACTTAGTTTTAATATTACTCTTATTTCTCTTTCTGGGTCGCAAAAAAACTTTTAACATATTTTCAGGTGAGAATGTAGCTGTGTAAACTTCAAATATCTGAGCCACCGACACATCGTTTTCAAACCCCCGCGGTCTTTCGCTACTCGGGTTAAACATGATATATAAGTCACTTTGATAACTTAAAAATGTTATTGTTTGGCTTTTTCAGTGTTTTATTTGTTCGTGAGTAAATCGGTTTGGCTGAGATTAAAGTTATTAGATTAGATTAAATTAAACTTTATTAATCCCTCGGGAGGGTTCCTCCGGGGTTTTCACACAGCTGAATAAACGTCAAACAGAAAACTAATTAAAGAAAGTGTGAGACGGTCGAGAGTTTACGCCAGCGCCCGGTTATATTTTAGATAGCAAGGAGCAGACGGCAGAGTTTCACTCCACCGAGGGAGCCTGTGACGTACTACCCGGCTTTCTTTAGACCGCGAAGGCCGGGTCCTCAGGTGGAAGCAGCCTCTGAATTTGGACACCCCCGCTGTTTCCGGGCCGGCCAATAATAACGGTGACATTTAACGTATTTTATCCGATAAATAAACCCTGTAAAATGTATTTATCACCCCCCCCCCAACAGCCCTTTTGAATGTCTCCCTAGTATGGCCACAACACCTCACTTTTTTACCACATGTATTGCAAACCACGTCTCAGCTGTTTGTGGAGGTAAAATACATCCACACAATTACGCTCAGCCATTGTTGTGAGTGCGCACGCCAAGGGGCTGCGAGACATTTATACAGCCGTATTTCGCACATGACTATGGAAAAGGGGAAGAGGAAGTAGTTCCTTTGAATGTGGACAATCCGAATGTTATAGTTTCTTTCCACTGTGTTCCTGTTAATGATAAACTACAAATTTACTCTAAATTACTAAAATATCGATATTGTAATGTGAGAATCGATTCTAGAACATAAATGACTGGTATCGGAGGAATCCGATATTTCAGGATCGAGCTGCACATCACTAGCCGATAGACAAGAGGATATTCTCATTTAACTATGAACTCTTAGCAAAGGGCAAGAAAGTGAAGAAAGAATTACTGTGCAGTTCTGCCATAGAGACTCCTGAAGTTCAACTTCATAGAGTTTGACTGCATGTTAGCATAAGCCCCACATTTATCTATGGGCTGTTAACAACCCTTCACTGGAGAGGTGAAGGTTAGTCCTAGAGCCCACGTTTCAGGCCCTTTCCTTTGCTAACAACTTCTTTTATGTGTACAGAGTCCCTCATGATCATGTTAGAAGAAGATTATCCAAAACAGCGTTCAGTTTATCGGTTCTCTGCCATTACAGCGACGGCAGGAGTGTCGCCTTGAAGTATCCATTCATTTAACGGCTTTACCATTGATGATTTATGACTTTTACTTTCTAGATAACGTTAATTGTGTGCGTCTTTGTGTTTGTGTACATGTTCAGTGACAGCGGTCAGGTGAAGCTGCACCCCAGTCTCTTCTTGCTGCTGCTGGTTCTCAGTCGGCTCTACCCTTCTCCCATGGATGGATCCTCTTCTCCTTTGGGGCTCGCACCTTTCATGCCCTTCATCATGAGGTAGGTGATCTACGCATGCATGCACAGGTACAGTGGAAACAGTGGAGTCACAACAACCGAGTGGGTTAGTTTCACAAACAGCGCAGTTCAGCTGCATGGACTCTACAGGTTTGCACAAACCACAAAGATGCACAGCAGGGGACTTAGCAGTGTCTCCAGGGAAGCAAAACGCATCCAGACCCAAATATGTTTTCTGCTGGTTTGATACACTCCAGTGGATTTCTCTCTCCTATCTTCTTACATACAATGAACATGTGACACGGGTGGTCAGGAATGTGGCTGCTTTCTGTGAAGTGGAGGATGTTTTAACTCACACCAAGCATTCTGACTGAGACATGGAGATTCATCCGCTCTATTCATCTTCTTCTTTTGATGTGGTAGACAGTTCAGCGATGTTCTAATGATGTTTTTATGTATGCACTCAATGTTGGGCGATTGGATGAATATATCAGCTATCGTCGATCATTTTTACAACGGTGATTTATTTATTTATTTATTTGCCCATGAGTAAGTTTGCTAATAACGATGGAGCTAATAGAAGCAGTCAGCAGAAGGGGGAAAAAAAATAGTAGCGCTGTTTTAACAGCACCCTCGTTCATCTGCGAGCACATGCACCGTCCTCAGAGTGCGCCCAAATGCTTGTTGATGGAGCTGCAGAAGCTGGTGATAGTCTAGCATACTCAGCCAGTGTCAGGTGGACACGTACATGCTCATGCAAGTTAGTCGTGTTTGAGTACTTTGCTCGCACCATACGTCTGCACACTTCCTTAGGTTTCCCTCTTTCATCTGGTTTAAAGCCAAAGAAATCCCAAATTGGCGACTTTATATTTTTTTAGTGCTGTCAGCGTTAACATGCCATCATGACGACTAACGCAATAAACAATTAATTAGGGGATTAGTTCGTCCATGTTTGGACTTCTTCTGTGTTGTAAATGCGCAAATCAGTCTGTGCATGATTACATTGCTCCGGTCATCCTGCGCATGCACGAATATATCGCCCATCGTTGATTATTGGACTGACGATTGTCGGTTGGAAAATTTGTACATATCGCCCAGCCCTAATTCCCAGTCAGAGCTGTTTTTGACATTGCAAAATTCCAGATATCAGTTATGCCATTAACAGAGAAAAGCACAGGCTTTAGGGAAGGCTGTGCTTTTGCCTCAGAGGAAATATTTGTTCATACGCTGACCTTTCATTATTAGAAACTTTGGCCGTGCTGGATTGGCACACACATGACTTTTATTTCATGACTGTCGTCCCTGCGTTGTGATGTTTCCTTGTTTCCTGTCACTATTCATCCCTCCACTCATAACAGTGGACTTGAATGAGCATTTCTCCCACCCTGCCTTTTCCAGTCACTTTGCCTGCTTATGTAAAGTCTGAAAGGAAAAAATGTAACCAAAGGAATTCTGTCCAACCCAAGAGAGTCCCACACCTGCTCACTCAGCTGTGATAAACCTCTCAAACTAAGTTTATCTGAACTTTTCTTTCTAACTATAGAACAATTCACAATCAGCAAAGGTCTAAATATTTTGTGTGTTTGTGTGTGTGCGAGGCTTCTTTCATTTGTGTTGTTTGCGCAGGTGTTTCTGCATCTTTGATATGGATGTGCTGTCATCAATTCATTGTCGTTTTTCAGTACTGGTACAATCGCTGTGATATAATCTAAGGTTTCGCCATGGCTACAAGAGAGATTGTTTTGTGTTCGTCTGTAGGATTTTGTGTCTTTCCACACTAAGACAAAACACCCATCTACTGTGAGCTGTTCCTGCAGCGAGCAGCGCATGTGTGTGTTGCAGCTCGTCTGAATCCACTCGCTGTTTACTGGAGAGTGAACCTCTCAGGCGAGTGGGAAACTTTAGTCACAACTTCATTTTGTTACATTCCTCTAATGGAGAAATGTACAAATATTATTGGAAGATGTTCTTATGCTGCACCTGCAAATAAGAACTGTAAGCTTCAACCTTGTGTGTCCACAAGATTTGGCATCCCAAGAAAATAATACCTGATCTCAGCATTTAACACGCCTACACCCTTCAACAGCACCTTGATAAGGTGTATAAAATAAAAGCAGCACAACTAAGGTGGTGGAGACTGAAGCTCATGTTTTCTGGAAGCACACAGCTGGTGATGCTTTGTGGCAAAGAAAAGGTGGGTGTGAAGGCTTTTTCACTTTGTACGGAAATCACTATTGTGTTATGTGTGCAAGGCAGAGCCTTCTGATTACATTTCTTTAAGCTATTCTGTCACTATAGCTATTCTGAATAGTTTATCTGATGTGTAAATTGTCCAGCCAGATGATTGATGCAGTATTTTTACAGCTGGATAGCTTGTGCGTCCGACTTTGTGTGTGTGGATGTGCGCGCGTGTTTGGGAGGATATAGGGAGTTAAGCTTTGACCTTGAGGTTGGAATGCACTACTGATGGTTTAGATAATAGTGCTTGCATGTGGGTGCTGTATGTGTGTTGGTAGGGGCTGGTAGGGCTGGGCCATATCATACCGTTCACGGTAATACCGATATAATGTTGGGCAACAATAAGAAAATGAAATATCGTGATAGAATTTGGGTAAAACGCGCATGCGCAGTGCCTTTGTTTTCATACACACATGGTGGAAAAAGCATGGCGGCGATGGAGAATGAGGGCGAAAGCAAAGTTTATTCGTCCATCAAAGCACTATTTTTGGTAGCGCATGCTAGCGGGCCGTCGTTATTACCGTGTTGTTTGGAAAATACGGCACACTTAAAATCAATCCTTTGATTTTTCTGAAAATCGACAGTGCCCCTTATAATCCCGTGTGCCTTATGTATGAATTCTGGTTGTGTTTACTGACCTCGAAACGATTTTATGTACACGGCGCTCGAAAATCTGTCAAATGTTTTAGTACGACTTTGCTAAGCTACGAAGCCGCACCGCTTGATGGATTGTCGGAGCATTACGGCTATCGTAGGCAGGAGCCTCGCGGAGTGATACGTACTGTGCTTCAACATAATATTACCGTATTGTGTGTGTATAACCTCTTTTTAAGTTTTGTGGATATTATACATGGTTATGCTGAGGATATGTCGGCCAGTTTCCACTGGAAATGCCTTTTGGTTAAACTGTCAGCAAGGAATTTGCACTGTTACATTTTTATATAACTTTAATGCACATAAAAAACAGCTGCTTGTTTAAGTGAAAATACATTGATGGTTTTTTTTGCACTAATAAAGTTGTGGAGTTGTAAAGTATTTTGTCTAGTGTCAATTATATCGTCAGTTATATCGTTATTGCAAATTTTCAAATGTATATCGTGATAAATATTTT
>NW_024582576.1:878804-894863 GCF_018398535.1 Haplochromis burtoni
TGGTCATATCGCCCTGCTCTAGTGGCTGGCATAGTGAGGAGACATAAAACTGGTATTGTAGCATGCTTTGTGAGTACAGTAGTTGTGGGATTTGGCTTTATTGTTAGTGCAGTGGCCTTTTTTTTTTGGCAGGCGGGTGTCTTTGTCTCCATGGCTACGTCTATCTTTTTTTTTTAATGTTTAGTTTAGTTGCGATGCTTAGGGTAAGATTTTGGGGAATGAGATTTAAAATGAGTCAGTGTTTTCACAAAGCTAGTGCCCCTCACCCTACAGACTTGTTAACTGGAATATAAGAACCACTCATCCAAATACCTCAAACTAACCAGGCAGTAAATCCTCCAATTTTCAAGTAGATTGGATAAACATCTGTCACATTTTTAGTGAAACGGTAGAGCTGCATTGCTTGCGGTTTACTGTATAATATATTCTGGTGTTGAGCAGCTCTTTTAGTTTGTTTGGCCCAGACTCAAAGTTTGAAAGGAATTCAAGTTTCATGCTAACATCTGTGCCTCCCCAGAGGAGTAGTCTGACTCCCTTTGCATTGACCTCAGTGTCTTCAGTGCCACGGTGAGGGTGACATTTGGCGTTTGCGTGCAAAATTCTCATCAACTGTTTGAAGGAACTGGCATGAGAATTTTGTTTAGATGTTCACGTTCCTCTGCACCTCAAGGGGAATTATGACTGTTTTGTGTTTTCCTTCATCCAACCTTTGTTATGTTTAAAGGTGGAGATTTGGGGCAACTATTGCTACTGGTCCTTTGCCAGGTTAGCACAGTCATTCTGCTTCCCAATGATCTTTCAGGATTAGTACTTATTGCACGAAACTCTAGTGTGTGAGGGTGAAACCTCTGCCCTCTAAAACAGTCAAGTTCAACCCTGTTGTATGAGTAATGCTAATAAGGTATGTGTTTGTACATAATAGTGTAGCTCAAGGTTATAAGACATAGCAAAGTCAAAGAACAGGAAATGCAAAGCTGCTAGTGCCCCAAATATTTAGCCTTTAAAAAAAATCATGTTGTTTTCAGTTTGACAAGTTGGCTCCATTAAACGGTGCTTTTAAGTTGTAGCATTTCCTGCTGGCATTGTACCCTTTATTACAGAGACAATTGTTATTGGACTACGGATATGTGTCAGAATGCTTAAACAATGTCTGGATTCAGTTATGACTACAAAAATAGTCTAACTTTCTTTTTTCCAGTTTGAAGTTTTTACCAGCAGCTCTTTAGGCGCTGACGTGTTGCCTCAGGATCTTTAGAGACCTCCAAGACTATTTCACCTGTATTGGTAATCTGGTCTTGATCGCATTTGGTTTTTCCTCCATCTGTACACTCTGTCTGACTGCACACTTAAGGGCTGGTTCTGTAACTGTTTCTAGTCTGATCCACGTCTTCAGTCGTATGCTGCAAAACACTTCATTTTTGTTTTTATAGGCAGATCACAACCACAGTTGCCTTAAGCCGATTTATACCTTAAGGTAAAGGCCATACAGTAATTTCAGCAATCGCTTGGCGAGAGTGGGAAAGAAAAACCCCCTTTTAACAGGAAGAAACCTCCAGCAGAACTACATGCATGTATGGGGTAGCCATAGAGCTGGGCGTTATGAGATTTTTTCATATCACGATATGTTTTTTTTTTTCATTTCAGGCGATAACGATATCTATCACGATATAAGCCAAATAACTATATTTGTAAGATTTAAATGTGCCGTTGCTCACAAGTAAAATGTGAAATAATCAGCAGCTTGTTTTTATTTAAATATTTATTTCCCATAATAAGTTCAACAGGCGGAGGTGGTTAGCACTGTTGCCGCACAGCAAGAAGGTCCTGAGTTCAATTCCACCATCAGGCCGGGGTCTTTCTGTGTGGAGTTTGCATGTTCTCCCCGTGTTTGCGTGGGTTCTCTCCGGGTACTCCGGCTTCCTCCCACCGTCCAAAGACATGCAGCTTGTGGGGATAGGTTAACTTGGATAATCCAAATTGCCACTAGGTGTGAATGTGCGAGTGAATGTGAGTGCTGAATGGTTGTCTGTCCCTGTGTGTTGGCCCTGCGACAGACTGGCGACCTGTCCAGGGTGTACCCCCTCTCGCCCTATGACAGCTGGGATAGGCTCCAGCGCCCCCCGCGACCCTGAAAAGGATAAGGGAAGCGAATGGATGGATGATAAGTTCAACAGGGTAGATGTACTTAAGGAACATGAGACTTTTTCAGATAAATAAAGGCAAATATTGCAAACTACACAAAAGGCAGCCGCTAAAGCGTTTAAGTTTCAAAATAGAACAAATCGAAACAGACTAAATTGTCAATTCCACTTAGAAACAAAATATTAATTCTAAAAATAAATCTTAGTTTGTTTTACAGAAGAACAGACAAAACTGACTAACTTTTGTCAATATCAAATAAACTGAGAACTAAAAGGAAATTCTCAATCTCTCCTTGTTGTATAGCTGAGCTTTTCAAACAGTTTTAACAGTTACTTTAGTCTGACAAAAGCCGAATGACGAATTAGCGCTTCCAGTCAGAGACTGAGCATGCACCGCTTTATTGTATTTCCAGACTTGCTTTCGGCACAATTTACAGTGCGCGCTACTCTGTTTGACTTGAAATAGCCGAAATACCTTCACACTACGGAACTTCTATGGCTCTTCCGTTCGACAATCTCTCCGGCATTGGAACCATCATCTGTTTTCTCTTCGGTAACCTGTCCGCCTCGGTTGATTTTTCTCTAGTCGGCACACTCATTTCCTCCATTACCCGGGCGGTACGGGGCTGGCTGCTTCCCAAACAAATACACATGTGCGGCTTGGCACTTGTGCCGTACGTAACAAGTCACGTGACGTGACGCTGCGGCTGTGATTGGTTCGGCTCTGCGACTACTTAATTTGGATTGGCTGTTTTCTTTTTTTTTTTTTTAAGAGGACAAGAGCGGTGAGGCCTATCGCAATAGTTTAATTTTTCTATCGAGAAAAAGTTATTTCGAAATACATATCGTTATCGTTCTATCGCCCAGCTCTAGGTAGCCATCTAACTCGCATCTGATAATAACCTGTTGAATAATTCATTTCACTCCATATTTAGTGACACACATAGAAAATGGAAAGTGAAGTGTGATCAGAAGCTGACTGGGTCATAAACTGGAGCCGTTACCATTTGCACCTGTAAATGTGTGACTTTGCCTTCGTTGAATGCATACGTTCTTAAAAAAATAAAAAGTCTGAACCGCAGTGAAATCTCGTAGTTATGCCTTTAGAGTTCCATCTCTTGTGGGTGAAAATAAAAGGGCTTTCGGCTGAGTCTGGCACTGTCAGAGAAGGTATGCAGCACACACATCTAGCCAAATGAAGCCCACATGTTGGAGATGTTAAATATAGCCCAGCCACAACTTCTTTGGCTCCAGCCATGTTTCTCTGCGATACCCCCTTTCCATCCCCCAACCCATCTACCCCAGGCGTGTGCAGGACGTGTCTGATGAGGCCGATGGCTGTCGCCCACCGCGTGCTCCCCGTCTCCATAAGACCTGACCCGTCACCTCCAAGGATTAAATGTTGCTTAGCTTCACCTGTTGACAGGCCAGAGCACCATACTCAAATACTGTGGTATAACTCCTTTACACCGCATAGCAAATTATTATTTTTTTAAATCTTCATAACCTCCCACCTCATCCTCACTAGATTTGTAACATTCCCTCGATGCCGGGCCCTCTGCAAGCGTCACACCTGCATGCGTAATGACGGAGTGAATAATGATGATGACGAGAAAATGGGGGAGGATGACGAGAAGCGGACGTTTGTTATAATAATTAATGGCTTCATTCCTATCCGCAGTGTCTTATCTCCTTGGAGCGCCTCTCCTTTTCTCTGTCTCTCCATCTTAACTGTAAGCCCTCAGAGTGTTGTGGTAGTGATTTATATCCCGTGATATCCAGCCCAGGCATTTCTGCTCACCCTGCCTGCACCACTCCCTTCCTTTCCTTTTTGGCCCGCACTGTCTCACATCTCATTTCTTTAGAAAGGGCACAGAAATGCCTATAAACTGACTTCAAAAGGGACTGCTATCAGTTTCTTTTTGTTTTTTTAATACAATGCAGTGCATTTCCCCACGATGACGAATGGTGAACAAATGCCTAGAGAAGACCAAACTTGCCATCAGTATCTGAACTATGCCTGACATAAAAAGGAAATAGTTTACTGACACATTACAGGATTACATTTCATAATGTAAACTGAAGCTGTACCCTGTGTGCTAATCAGGCCAACTAGTAGCAGCAAGGAGTTTATGAAACTGATGAAAGCTAGCACTGTAGAATAAGAAGATACAAGATGGTATGCCAAAAGCCGTGCAAAAGAGAACTTGTAGGAGTTTGCGTGCTGTGTAGAGCACTGAAATTCATGCCTGAACCTTCAAACTTAAGACATGAAGGGTCATACCTGTGTTTTATTAACTGAGAGGGGTCTCCTTCACCAAATAATAATAATTTGAAGGAAAGGGACGGTGTGACTGGCATCTTTCTAAAACATCATCCTCTTCCTCATCACCTCAAGCCTCAAGTCTTCTGAACCGGAGTCAGAGCTCTAACACAAGAAATAGTGCAACAAGATACTTGTTTATTCCTGATATTGTCAGAAGTACTTAATGTCAGCAGATTAGACACGAGACCGTTCCGACTAACGTTTGGTTTAAGTGACCTAAAAACATTAAAACACTCACAATTTCTCTCCAATAAATAGTTTGATTGCATTTTCACGTTGTATGAGAGTTTATTCACTAAGCGTCAGTCTAGTAATCTTAGATCTACACAGATGAACACAGGCTAATAACATCAGCTTTAACCCTCCAGTTCTGTGTACACCACCCCCTTACTTTAGTCTTCCCGGTAAACATTTTTCACCACCAAATTCAGTTCAGTGGGTCAATCAGTAGGTCATAAAGTGGGTCTTTCAGGGGGTCATTCAGTCAATGGGAGGGGGGGGCTTAGTGGATTCCCACTCATCTCCTATGGTGGTCACTCTTGACCGGGAACACCACAGATGTATCAAGGTTGATTAAAATACTCAACATTCAATGAAAGAGGTGATCATCACTTTCATATGTTCACCTGCACAGTGTGGAGGATGTCATAAGGCCTCGAGGCCATCAGATGTAAAAACCAAAACAGTATTTATGATTGTTTTAAGTTGTAAATCAGTCAGATTTGACCCGAACACGACAGGAAGGAACAGCAGTGCTGCTTACCCACAGAAAAGTTCAGGATATCTTCACCAACTCACCTCAGCATCGCTGTTATCAGTCAGAAGTGGGCTTCTCTAAATGACTGGCCCACATTGGACACCTTTCACAAAGTTTTACAGCCTCTTCAAGAGTAAATGAGCGCGGACGTCATTGACAGCTGAGGTAAACAGTGGACTGACAGCCTTCCACAGATGGGGGGAAAACACCAGGTTAGATCTGTATCTGGTCCAAAAAATAACATAAACACACTGGCCACCTGCAGACTTATGAGATGTAGTTTAAAGTTAATGTTTTTGATATGTCCTACAGCGGCCACCGTAGCAAGGGTTATACTGTTGAATTGGGGAGGACTAAGAAAACAGAAGTCAGTTGACTGCAATCTGCCGATAACGTGAAAACCTTACATTCTCTAACTTTCAGTGTAGTTTGATGTCCAGGTGAAAACTTGACACATATTATTTTAGGTTATGAGATCTTTTTGATACGTTCACTGTTAACTGGATGTCTTTGGGTTTTTGCCTGTGGGCAATTTGAATATGGCTCAGTTCATACGGGCTGTTGTAATATCAAAGATCTACACAAAACTGACAGAAGCGTAAATAGCAGTGCGAACATGATTATGTTTACATGATTACGTTTACATTATGCTGGCTGTCCGCCTAACCAGGCATGTACAGTTACGTGCAGCCATGATTATGCTTGTCGGGTTCATACCGGATGTTTTTTAATTTGACACACATTCTAGTGGTTTTCCACACAGCAAAATAGTCTGGACAAAGAAAGAGTTTTGGTGGTAAAGTAAAAGAAGGATTGTTTTTGCTTGGCTAGATCGCGTCCATATGAATAAATGAAGGAAGCCAAATTGTTTAATTTGTCACTCCTTGCTTCTTAATTTGCTTACAGTAGGTTCTTTGCTAATCAGCTTTGACTCTCAGGCTTGTTTAGCCAACATGCTTGAGTCTCTGTGGAGGAAGCAGTTCTCCCAGCTTTCCAAAATGAGGCCCAGATGAGCCTGATCCAGGCCAGTCAACAGTCTGCCTACTGAATCCCACAGGGGACGTCCCTGTTCCTAAAATTACAACCTTCCAAACTGTCATTTCCTTTTGCAAAAGACTTTCAATGGGACAAATTAGCACAGATAGTTAACATATGGGGCCCAAATGGGGGCTGGGACGAGTGGAAAGTGAGGAGTTTGCATGAAATTTGGTGGGTTTGTGTGTGGGACGTTTGTGCTCATAAATTCACGTGTGCAGGCGTGCAGAGCTCAGGAATGCAAACTGTTGTCTGCGTTTGATACAGGGCCCTTTGGTTGTCTGTCTGGCTGTATGTGTGTGTGTTCACAGCAGGTGGAAAAAACATTTGTTAACAGTTGATCTGTTGCTCCAAACAGCCCCCACTTTGTTTCAGTGCATACCGATTGGACGTTTCTTGTCACTTCTTGTCCCGGTCTCTCAGTCAAATCACCAGGAGATCCAACACTTGATCGTTTATTGGCTTTGCTGCTTCCTCTTAACAGATGCTGTTTATTATTAACATACGCTCTCACGGTGCTATCCAGATATCTGCTAACATATCTCACCTCCACTCAGTACCAGAGCCAAAAAGACGGGCTTCTTTTTCACCTCCACATGCCGCTGCAGCATGAGAGGTGTTTCACATTTCTCTGGAAGCTTCTTTGAATTTTTCATAGCAAAGCCGAGGGCTGTTTTTGGCCCCAGCAGCCAGTTTTAATGCCATGAAAGCCCCTAAACAGCCGGCAGTATTAATGTAGCTTTGATCCACTTTTTACTTTTTTGCATGTAAATAACTATGCATGCTTGTCATAGACACCATGACATCACCTATTGGTTTTTGCACTCTACATTTTGAAACATCAGCATTAGCATTTTTGGTCGGCACCATGTTAGTTTATTGGAGCCAAAAAGTGACTATTTGGATTGGAGGGTGGAAAGGGTAAGGACGGCTACAACCATGAACTGTATGGGTGCAATATTGGACTTGAGGAACAAGGTATCAATAAAGAACTCCTCAAAACTGCAGCACAGACTTCTTGGATGGTATATTTCACACAGCGTCCCGCCACCTCAGTAGGATTGCCCTCCTGGCCAACAGGGAACAGAATGATAACGCCTGTCTTTTATATGCACCTCATTCCCACTGATGCCAAACAGAACAAGAAGGGGGCCAGGGGCCAGCGTCACACTGAAAATCCTGGTCAGGGTATGAAAAACGTCTGTCCAGAACTGAACAAGACTGGGACAAGACCACTACATGTGGATCAGTGAGGCTTCAGCAGTTTTGCATCTGTCACAATATGGAGTGATTTCAGGATAGATATGAGAAAATCTGGATTTTGAGAAATGGATTCGATGCACCACTTGAGTTTTTTCTTTAAAAGTGGTAAGATTAGGTATTTTAACATAGCAGTCTGTAGTAATTGACTCACTGGGGAGATGGCCCCAAGTGGACACTAGAGGAACTGCAATTTTTAGAAGTTTTTACCAGAATGGCTTTTCAGCTCTGTAGGATGTCACATTGTGACTTGTCTGTGCTAATATATAAATGCACGTGTATTCTAACGTCTACTGTGACACGTACATGAGCATTATTAAGACTCGGTGTTGTGGTTCCTTTCAGAAACATCTACATACAGTATGTTTGGTACACAGTCTCCAAGAGGCAACCGTTAGACTTTTATGTTTGCTTTTTCCTGCTTATCTGTTGAAGGCAGCCAGTTTAGTAGGTGTCAGTTTTCTTCCAGTGTGATGGCTGTTTTTCGTGGAACTGTACTCCAGCTATCTGTTTCTGCAAGTAGCTGAACTCTTACTCTGCTCCTTTCGAGCCGTCTCACCCTTCCCCCTTTTATCTCATTCAGGTCTTGGTCATGTCCTTCCCTCATGCATCGGCTCTGTTATGACATCGGAGAAGGAAAGATTAGCAGCATGTAAACAAGGTTAATTTTAGCATGCACCCGGGGTGACTAGCTGCAGCCTCCATCACCGACGAACACTGTAAATGACCGTGAGCTGGAGACATCTGCGCCTGTGTGTGGGCGAAAACAAAATGTAGTAGGCCGTTTCCTGGCTGGTTAGGTAATGATTCTAAAATATTTGATTCAGGGTTTATCGGTCATCAGCTGACCTGGGAGCAGTTTGTTTTTCCCTTTGCAGTAGAGGAGGGAAACAGGAGAGGCAGAAAAAGATGTTACATAAGCAGTGCAATAAAATAGCGGCCAACTGTCCAAACCAAATAGCTCATAGGTCATCACTGAGAATATGTCCATGACTTAATGTGGTCGGAGAACAAAATAACGATACTTCATAATGATAATATACGTGGTGATTATGTTATTTGTCATAGAAAAGTTAGAATAACAATCTTTGACTTGTGATAGCGGGGAAACATCAGTACTTTTTCCATGAAATCAAATGATATATTACATAATGCAATACTGAAAGATTATCATAACGACGCCGCCATCATCTTTCCCCAGTTTTTCCACGATACTAATGTTTTTCTCTGCTCCACAGATGCGGCCGCTCGGCTGTGTATCGCACCAGAGAAATGGCAGCTCGGGCTCTTGTCCCCTTTGTCCTGGTCACGCAAATCCCGTGCACCGTCCAGACCTTGCTGCAGGAACTTCCTCTAGAACCAGGACCCAAACTCCAACAGAACCGCGTCCACGGCACTCTGCTGCAGGTCTGCTCCCGTGCACACGCCAGCATAAACCAGGACACACACACACTTTGTAAAGATGACACCGAGTTGGGGAGGGGGTGTTGTTTTAATGATCGCAAAGATTCTTGTAGAGTTGGATTCAAAACCTTAGTAACTTCAGTGTGTTCGTACGTGGTTGTTCTCTGTACGAATCAGCAAAGGAGCGCACAGTTCTAAGTTACGTACAACCTGACTCAACGTTTTGGATTTTGATTCTGTGCCCGTGTGAAAAGAGGGTGCACAACAAGGTGCTCTACTGCAAATATGAGTAGGCACACTTTGTTACAGTTTGTCACGTGTCACGTACACAATCATACATAGTACAACACGCAATGAAATGCTTGTTGCTGTGCAATTAGAGCAATAAGCAGTTAGCAACAGTACTCCTTGTACTCTGAACATAAAATCTGCCACATTGGTGAGATGCTGGAGTCGGAGTCTCACCACGGGATGAAGAAACTCACTGGAGAGGAAGCTGAAAGATGCTTGTGCCGGCCACAATATGGATCCGCCTAGCAGCTAAACTTTCAAAATAAAAGGGAACGAATCTGTCTTAGATGGTGTTGTTTCACGGATGATAAAAAGTTCTCAATCACTAGTCTTTAGCCAGTGACTGTATGTGGGAAAAGCCTTTTTTGAAAATTCAAATGATCACCCCCCCCCCCCCCCCCCCCCCCCAAAAAAAAAAAAAAAAAAGAGAAATAAATCAAAATACTAGTTAAAGTTGCGTAATAAGGCACTGGCAACCGATTACAGTCATAGGTGTTTCTTTTGTTAATCTGACCTTTCACAGTACAAATATTAAAACTAGTTGTATTCTATAGAGTCCATTCTGTACTAGCTGCATGAAATTGTAGACCAAAGGCAGTGATGGAAAACAAAGACATGAGAGGCAGCTGATTTTGCAGAGGTCTCTGTGAGTGCCTCCAGCTCTTTGGCTACGTTCACACTGCAGGTGAAAGCGCATCAAATCCGAGTTTTTTGACCCTATGCGACCCATATCCGATCATGGTGTGACAGTGTGAACAGCACAAACCCGATATTTTCAAATCCAATCTGGGTCACTTTGGTATGCGGTACTGAATCCGATACATAGCTGATGTTTTAGAAAGCGACTGCAGTTTGAACGGTCAGGTCGCATCAAATCCGTCTTTTACGTCACTGACACAAGACAGGCGCCAATTATCAGCGCCGGAGAAGACATCGTGAACGCTTCCTGGCCATCCAGTGAAACTGTTGGGAAGACAATGTTGGAGAAACGTGAACATTTTATTTGTACTGTATAATCTGCAGATTCTGACAGAAATCTGCAGCTATCCTTTGAAGCACCGCTCCTCTAAAACAGCAATAAGGATCATTATTAGGCCAAATGTAAGTAACAGAATAACTTTATAACTTAAAGCAAAATTGGGAAACGTAAAGTCCGAAACAAGTCTTTACATTAACGGCCATCAGTCAAACAATACTGTTTGCTCTGGGTCTAAACAGAGTGTGACGTCGTCTTTTGTGCATGCGGGCCGCTTTGAGCGTTCACACTAGAGCGCGTTTGCTGTTGCATTTTATTTGTAGTGTGAACAAGCAGACAAAAAAAATCGGAATTGAGCATTAAGACCTGCAGTGTGAACGTAGCCTTAGTGAGAGTCATGAATCAGTGCTGAAGTGTGCCAAAACGCTTCATGTTCAGATGTGTGTTTAAAAAGCATGTTCAGCATGAAGAAGGCGCTATAAGGCTTCTGCTTGTCTGGCGTTAGATTAGAGCTAAACGTGGGGTTTTATTTTTCACGTATTTGGGCTGTTTTGTATGCTTCAAAACTTGTGGCACATTTTTTAAAAAAAAAAGAAGAAGCTTATTAGAGCTAAGGCACACATTTATACATGAAGCCAGCATGTTCACTTGTCAGGAAAATTAGATTGTATGTAGTTTTTACCCCTCAGCTATAAAAGGCAGATGGGGGGCTGTCATCAGGCGCGGCGGCGAGGACAAACGAGGCAACGGGAGCTTCAAATCTCAGTGAAGTCGCCTAGGATTTGATGTACTAATCAGTGTGATGTAGAATAGGAAAAAGAAACTAGACTCCAAGCACGTAAACACGGATGTCAACGCCGCCGGGATGACATATTACATGAAAATGAGCTTCTCAGTTGTTTTATGAGGGAGGAAATGCATTCATCACAGTTGTTAGCCTTCAAGGACACACCGTGTATCTCCAAAACATAAACTTTATTCCAAATGAAAACATGACAATCATCACCACTGGACCCGAGCTGCGATTTGCGTTTCCACCCAGCAAAGAGAAGAGGCAGAACGCAATTACCAAAGCAGTTATCACGACGGGGCGTATGCGGACGCCAGCGGAGAGGTTGGAGATACAATGCATCACACCTCAGCAAACACACACATTATCTGTCAGTCCCACACACTCAGTTACCGCACAGAGCCTGTCCAGACAAGGCGGTTATCGCAGAGTAAATACCAGTGTTTAGTTCTGTCATCACACTCTGACAAACACAACCAAACAGTCTGCTGGTAATATCAACACACACGGGAGGGGGGAGTGGGAGTTTCCCCGGCCTTTTTATTGAACGCCACTGATGGGGTCGGCCAGGGAGCCGGTGGGCGTGGAGCGGTAGGAACCGGGGGTCGAGACAAAAGAATGAAAAAGTGCGCTTCTTTTTGGAGAAGATGGAACACTCACGGGGGGACGGCGGTCTGGACTGCAGGGAGGTCCGCTGTGGGATGAAGGCATGGATGGAGGAGGGGAGGTGGGCCTCTTAAAAGCTTAGAGGAGATTTCAGGAGGAGAGCGGTTTACTCTCCTTTCCTGTCATGGTCGCCACGTGTGAAGCTTCCCCACGTCTCCTGGTCTAGCTTCATCCATCTTCATCTATGTGCCCTCTGTTTCTGCTCATCTTTTTATTCTTTTGTTTTGTTGTTGTTTCCCATGATTCACCTCACCTCGGATCTTATTGAATCCAGACTTGTATCATTTAGAAGTCACCACCTTTACATGTGTCGCCAGCAGTTTGTTTTGTTGTCACACTGTAACACATAAACACAGGTGAAGTCTTTGTACACAGCGTGCTTCATACAGGCGGCAGCTTCTGAAGATGAAAATTAGGAACTGCAGTTCCACCAAAAGGCTCATTTCCCTCTTCCTGACAAATGTGGATGTATCTGTTTTAAATAAAGCTCAGCCTTTCTGTTGAAGCTTGGTGTTGAAGTTAGTGGCGTAGCTGCTTTGACTGGCTGGTTGAGCCTAACGCAGGAGGCTGCAATCACTCGATTGCTAGTGCGATAGTCTCACTGTCATTTGAGGTGTCGGTGGCTTTTGGATCACTTGCAATGCAATTACCTAACAAAACAAATCCTGTTACTTAACACTGACACAGGTATCTATGCCTGTGTGGTGTACCTGTACAGCTTTGCTAAAGCGGCTTGATAGCATTGATTAGCAACTTAGACTAAACACAATTACCTCCATGTCCAAAATAAAGACTTCAGGACTCTGTGTCACAGTGGCTTTGTCCATCTGTCATACAGTAACATGGCTCTCTATGAACTATAAGGTGCAGTTCAGACCACATTCAATTCCCCTCTCGCCCCTCGGGGCGGTCTTTATCCTTCAAGCTTGGGTCCTCTACCAGAGGCCTTGGAGCTGGAGAGTCATGTGCAGTATCTTAGCTGTTCCTGGACTGCGCTCCTCCCGACAGAGATCTTGGATGTTGTTCCTGGCACCTGCTGGAGCCACTCACCTAGCTTAGGGTTCGCTGTTACCTTCACCCTCTGCATCTTTGCAAGCTCCATATACTCTCAAGACACAAATCCACTTCTCCATTCTGAGAAACTATGATCCTTGATTCTTAAATAGAGGTTTTACTTAAAAATGACCAAAACCATTTTCAGCTGAGCTCACTAGAACCTGTTTTAACTGAAATCGCTTCTTACTGCAGTCGATCTCTTTGAGCATTTGCTGCTGCATACTGGTTACCCCAAGAAATTACGAAGTTGGTGTCCCACCACGGTGACTGTTCCTCAGCTGTTGCTATGTGGATCTTTTTGAGTGCACAGGCTGAGAAGCAGGGGCTTGAGCCAGGCTCCGTTGGCTCCACTGGCCCCCTCTTTAATCACACCCCTGCATTAGAGTTTGAATTTGAAAAGGTTTATTCACACATCTGCTTATTTGGCAGTTTTAGTCCGTTTCAACCTCGTTTCGCTTCCTCTTCGTGCAGTTTTTTCATTTGAACCTTTTTTGTAGCCATCCTAAGACGGCTCACATGTAGCATATGTCACATTCGCACAGACACACAAATATGTGTACAGGATACAGCAAAGCCGAAGCCTACAGGCTTCCTTAGACATTTCATTTCCTTTTTCCTTCCACTGAAAGCACACCAGACCATTGTACCTCACACACTGTCTGCTCAGCTTTGCTGCATCCACAGTGTGAATACATAATAAGCCACTGCAGCACATATACATCACGTTTCCTGTTTTTAACTTACAGTTGTGTTGAACATCAGCCCTTTTACTCTGAATTGTTACATATTTGGGTTTAATTCTCCATTTCTTCCTTATTAATAATGCTGCTGTTATTAGGCCTGCTATTTTTTGCTATACAGTTACCCCACCAGTGGTATTGTTTTGTAGTCATACTTATAATAACATTATATAATGAGATAAAACTGCGAGGACTGAATCCTAATTAATGCTACGATGTGTAAGTAAGATCTCCCACGTGTAGCTCTGAATAGCTCTGCTCATCTGTTTTGTGTTAATTAATAATTTCATGACTGCGTCAAAGCTTCAGGTGTCTCAAGTGTTTCAAGAGTTCAATAAAGTAACGATGAACTCGTTTGATCGGCGGGGATTGATTATCTGTGGGGACTATCTATACCGAGGCTACAGATAGCAGGTGAGTAGGTGTACGCTAATGTGAGGGCACAATGAGGGCATTGTGGAGATGATGGAGGCAGATATGCAAAGAGCTGCAGAGCCCAATGCAGGTGAAGTGGTCTAAACTTAGTAAGACAGAGATAGAGGTCTGAGTGTACGTGTGGAAGGGAGCATCTCTCTCACTCACACACACACACACACGTACGTCGCAGATAAAGACGGTAGCCTCCCTGCTTTGTGTGTGAGAAACAAGGACGATGTTTAGACTGGAGCTGCGGAGACGGGGAGCGAGCGTGCGCGCTAGCAACGTGCATGCACGTATGCACGTTCATGTATGCCACACTCTGGCGCTGTTTACACCGAGCTTACGAGGATTCTGGTTTTGGCCCCGGGACCTGTCTGATGTATGTTAATGTGCGTCGCTGTGTGTGTTTGTGTATAACAGGTAGCAGATGTTTTTGCTCGAGGGAGAAATTACTTCCTCTGTTATTGTCAAAGAACAACTGTTAGTGGGCCGAGCGCGGAGCTGGGAACCATCACCGCTACCGAGGCCGGCTCTGCCACCCTGCTGACTTTCACACAGGCGGTAATAAGTCGGATACGAGGAAATGTTTCCATCAGACACTTTTTTTTGGCTAGTTTTTTTTTTTGCACGATTATAAGAATTCTTTTGTACTGAACATTATAAATCAGAGAAAGTTTAACCACTACTCTGACTTGACTTGCATAAACTCCAAATAAACAGTGACTATCTCACCCCAGATCCTCATCCAGTAGAGCTCTCTGCTATGAAGAGTAGCCTAAAGGTTGTATCAGGGTTTGTATATAGTTAACAACTGACTGTCAAATACAACAAAGTATAATTCAACAGTGTTTCAACAATGGTTATTATTCACTTCCATAGTGACCTAAGGGGTCCACTTTTGAAGTACAAAGTCTTCAAATAAAGTTGTTAATGTGTAATAATGTAAGAGTTTGAGTTTCCCTGTTGCTTCTTTTTCTTAAACTACACCTCACATGTACATCGATGAGCTGTAATGTTGATTTACTGAAATCTTTCAGATTTTTGCATTTCGTCTCATGAAGTTTTCACACACGCTTTTGATTGGGTGATTAGCGTCACATGGGTGAGTTACAACGCATGCGTTTGGTCTGCCGCACGTTTAAGCCGCATTCAGTTGCTTCTGGAGTGAGTCGGTGCGTTCCAGTAGTAAAGTCAGGAAAGTAAAGACAAAGGCTCTGCAGATCAAAATAGGCCTACTGTAAATACAAGAAACGTTGCTCAGAATAAAATGCAAACAGTCTGTCAAAATCTAGTAAATCTGGGTCCTTAAAGAACGGCCTCTGGGTCCAGATCCAGACAGCAGTGCGCCTATTGGTGATGTCACTGCTGGGATTTACAGAACATTAGGATTCACTGACATTTTAAAATGGGAGTCTGAGGGATTTGCTTTTGAAGTCAGCCAGAGGCAACTTGAGAAATTGCGGTTTTAAGCACTTTGATTTTAGCTTAATGGATCAGCCTCGAAGCTCGTCCCTTGAAGGCCGGCCTTCGCTGATCCTGGTTCTGCGTAAGGCTTCTTTCTGTTAAAATAGAGTTTTTCCTTCCCACTGTCACCAAGTGCTTGCTCACAGTGGCATCTGAATATTGAGTTCTTGTATATATTATTGTAGGCACTAGAGTTGGGCGATATGTAAAAATTGTCCAACCGACATCAGTCCAATAATCCACGATGGGCGATATATTCACGCACGCGCAGACTTTTTGATGGCCGCAGCAGTGTAATCATGCACGGACTGATTTGCACGTTTACAACACAGAAGTCCAAACATGGATAAACTAATTTCCCAGAAAAATTAGGGCTGTCAGCGCAGTCATAACGATTAACGTGATTAAAAAAATTTACGCGCTCAACTAATCTGGAGCGCAGAATAAACAAACTTCGGATAAACTGCCGAAATGCGTTGACGGAGACATTTCAGGGATTTTGACTCAGTCTGCGCTCCAGGTGGGTTAATTGTTAATCGCGTTAGTCGTCATGATGGTGCGTTAACGCTGACAGCACTAAAAAAAACAAAAAAATATAAAGTCACCAATTTAGGATGAAAGCGGTGTGCTGCTTGTGCAGACGTATAGTGCGAGCAAAGTACCCAAACATGACTAACTTGCATGAGCATGCACGTGTCCACCATCCGGCTGAGTATGCTAGGCTATCACCAGC
>NW_024582576.1:894883-929743 GCF_018398535.1 Haplochromis burtoni
CCCCCCCCCCTGTTGACTGCTTCTATTAGCTCCATTGTTATTAGCAAACTTGCTCATGGACAAATAAATAAATAAATCGCCCCTGTAAAAACGATCAACGATGGGCTTAGCCTATCGTCGATTGTCGATATATTCGTCCAATCGCCCAACCCTATTAGGCACTTTTACTTCGCAACATAAAGAGCTTGAGGTGACTGCTGTTGCTATATAAACAAGATAAAACTGAATTGAAAGAATTGCCTTTGTCTTAAATTTCCATACTATATTTCTCAATTTACAACATTTTCACCTTTTACAAACTTTTAGTGGCACAGACTGATCTGGGTTTTTGTTTAGTTTTTTCCCCTCGAGATGGAAAGCTTATTTGACTATAACATGTTCTGTGCAGAATATATTACAGTAGTGTGATAGAAATAGGACATTTTCATGCATGCACTGCAGTTCTAGATATACACCGACACTGTACGCAGCGTTTTCAGAAGTCAGAACTCATCCGAGGCAGGCTTCAATGTCCTGGCCTGATTCTCTCTACGTCATCCGGATTTGGTCAGCCTGATTAATTGGTTGCACTTAGGGCAGTGCTGTCTTCTGCGTGGCCTGGGTGAGACCCCTTCCCGGTGATCAAACATCTCTGAAAACCACTGGATTCACTTCAGTCACCCCGTCTTGCCCAAAACCTCTGTTGATACAATCTGGACCAAGCTTAACAAGCCCACCGGATAGACCGGCACTAACCCAACCCGACACTGGACTCCACTCTCGACACGCGCCAGCAGCAGCCCTGGCCCACAGCGCCGGGTACAGGCCAGACATATAAAGCTGCGGCCTGTGGTGGTTTGAGAAGGGCCAACTCGACACATGTAATCCTTTGTGTATTTTCACAACAGAGGCTAAATGAGACTGAGGAGGCTCTTGAATTCGAAGTATCGTTGTAGCCTCGTCTCTGGCAGCAGTTGCGTTGGTGTAGCTTTCCTCAGTGCATTCTTCTCTGCTGTCTTCAAATAATTTTCTTTTGGCCTGACGACTGCTGCCTTTAGCCAGCGATCTGCCTGGGCTTTCTGAGAAACGCCTCTGGGCTGAACCAGAGAAAGAATGCGTGCGCCTGCACACCCAGTCAGCCTGCTTTTAAAATGCCATCAGATATATCCAGTCCAGTGGGAATCCCAGGTGTCTCGTATTGGTGTCAGACGTTTTGTGCTATTTTGTCAACATACAGGTGGCAGTTCCAACCGGGCAAAGTGGGCAACTGCCCAAAACATTTCTTACAGTGGTAGATATAAACCACTCTTGGTTTATGTCCTTGTTGGTTTATATTGAACCCATTTTATTGTATCTAATTTTTTCCCACTATGTCAACATACATCAGGGATTTATTCATTTGGCAACCCCTATAGTCACAAGTCGTCTCAATGGATGGTTTTGTTTGATGGCTGTATGAATTCTAGGTTATGCAATGTGGTTGCATTACATCGCATTATTTAATATTGTAACCGTTCACTCTTTATCGAATACCGTATTTTTCTGACCATAAGGCGAACCGGATTATAAGATGCATTAAGTGAAACAAAACAGTCAGATAAGGCAAACTTTACTCAACTTATTCTTCTTGCTTCCTCCTCGTCCGTAACATTGATTCATTAATGTAGAATTATCTCGCAGCTGCTCTGTTCCCGTGTAGTTGCAGTATATTAATGACTAACCTCGTATTGTGGATGGATTATCTCAGTTGTTCTCCTGACTGAAGTTTGGTCCGTTTACAGCATCCTGCCATGCGATTGCATTTGTCCCTAACCATCGGGAACCCTCACGTTAACTTTTATTGAGTGGAAAAAAGTTAGCGTTCATCCTCCAGCTTCACTGTTGTTATGCTAACATAGCTGTGTCGCTAGCGATCACGTAGCACATCATTATATACCAGCTAGCCCAACTTCAGTAACCCTACAAACGTCACTGCTGTTTAGTTTTCTGTCTTCATTTATGTTGGAAGTGATAGCAGAGCTGTACGTTTTAATTTTTTCAGAAATCTCTCAGTCAGAACATGCTATATCATGTTTAGGTGGAAACTAGCGAGCTAACTTCCTGCTAACTTGTTAAATTTAATAATTGTTTTCATGGATCCTGGATGTTAAACTTAATTGTTACACCTGGTAAAGCAGCAACGCTGATCATTTTATTAAAGGTGAAAGAATTTAGACAGTTTAACTCTCAGTACCGTAGTGTTTGTTTGACTTTGGGACCTGAAGGTTTTGGCGGTGTTGCCAACTTAGCGACTTTGTTGCTATATTTAGCAAGTTTTCAGACCCCTTAGCGACTTTTTTTTCTAAAACGCGACTAGCGACAAATCTGGAGACTTTTTCTGGCGTTATTGGAGACTTATGACGACTTATTCACATGGAAGCAGGGGTGGCTGTAGCTCAGGTGGCAGAGCAGGTCAGCCACTAATCAGAAGGTCGGTGGTTCGATCCCAGGCTGCCTCCAGGCTGCATGCCAAATATCCTACATGTTGCCTACTGGTGGTGGTCAGAGGGCCTGGTGGCGCCTGTGTCCGGCAGCCTCGCCTCTGTCAGTGCGCCCCAGGGCAGCTGTGGCTACAATGTAGCTTGCCATCGCCAGTGTGTGAATGTGTGTGTGAATGGGTGAATGACTGAATGTAGTGTAAAGCGCTTTGGGGTCCTTAGGGACTAGAAAAGCGCTATACAAATGCAGGCCATTTACCAATTTATTTTTTTTTTTTTTTTTTTTTTTTATTCACATGGAAGCACGTATCGCTCTTACTCTCAACAATCAGCGGTTGCTTCAATCGGCACCTCGCCTGTGCGAAAACGCTCACAGGCGGCAGGTAGTCCTCACGCAGCAGTCGCCCCAAGCTGATGTCAGAGCAGGAGATATTCACCCCTACCCGTTAAAAACTGAAAATGAATCGCACATGAGCGAAGTTGCTGCTATCGGTTTGCTGTCAGTAAGCACAACCAGAATTCATACATAAGGCGCACTGTCGATTTTTGAGAAAATTAAAGGATTTTAAGTGCGCCTTATAGTGCAGAAAATAGGGTATATTCAAAAGGACTTCATGTGATTCATAATGAGCTTCACTATATTTGTCCAAAACCTTATTTAGGAATATGTTTAGTCTGTCTTCACATCATGATATATCGTGATGTCCTGCCTTAGTGTTGTGTCCAACATTTGGAGACAATTTCCCTACCAGCGTTGGATGCCTGTAAACTTCATATGTTTACGTCCTGACTTTCTTCTGCAGAATTGATTTGTCTATCACTTATTTCCAATCCATATTGTCGGACAGTTTCCATTAAAAATGTATATATATATTCAGCCATTTTAAAGTTGTCAGTTTTGCCCAAGTACAAATGTAATGTCTCATGTTTATGGTCATTAGTTGCTGTCCACTCATATCATTGATCTTTACTTCTGTTATGTACAAAGTAAACTAACCCCTGGCCTCTTGTTCAGGGAGCTCCTGTTTTACTACTGCAGGATATTCGACAGCTGAGTGTCAATCCTTCACACATGCACACCCCCTATGCTGCTAGTACCAGTATGTACACCCGCGTCTGGACATAATAAAATAACAAACAACTCCCTGGAGGCCAGCTGCGATGCTCTGTTATAACTGTTAACAGTGATATAGACTTGCACATGGAGTGCATTTATAAGCTTTGTTTGTGCAAGAATACGGCCGTGCAGGGCAAGGGAAAGTTTGTGTGTTTCTTTTGTTTTGTTTTTTTATATTTAGCTAGTCTTTATTGGATCTCTTTTTGTCTAATTGGGCGCGTCCACACTCTGCCTAACCTCTATCTGCTTTTATGTGAACGCCGATTTATGCGTTTCTTTGTGAATGTGTTTTACTGGACGGAGCCCCGGATTGCTGTGCAATTATTTGCGCTTACACTTGCTGTGTGCATGTGCGCGCATGTGCGCTTGCAACAACATGTGGTCAGTCTGTGGTTGCGGCAGTGGGAGGGACGGCAGGGCAGCCTGATAACAGAGTCTGAAGGGACCTCACATCCACCAACACTATTTTTAACGGACCCAAAAGCAGAATGAGGCTTGTTGCAACACACAAAAAGGCACACACAAACAGTTAAATGTCTGCTTAGAGAACAAGGCATACAAGGAGGGTTTGATATTTTCATAATTCAAGTTTTTCTTGTATTTTTTTTGTCTGAAGTTCCAATCCACAGCTATAGGGGGACGCGTGGTTGCACTATAAGGTTGTAAAGTATCTAAAACAGCTGCATTGATAAATATCTTTTTATATGATATAATAAATATGTCTGTTTTGAATAAATGCACTAAAGCGTCGATTATACTTTCTGCATCCACGGCTCCACTGGGATGTGAAGAGATGTGAATTTCACGATCATACGGTGAGCGTGAGAGTCTGTGTTCACGTTCCTGCATGTTTTTTGTGATCATGTAGACTCGTCTGCAGAGTATTTACATTACAATGCACGAACTATGAATGTGCCTCAAGGAGTGAAGTAAAGAGACGAATAACAGGAATGACTTATTGGCAGTTGGGTATCCAGCTGTCCATGTCCGCAGTATAATCAGTATAATCAGGGCTCAACAAAGACAGACTTGCAACCCTTCACACTAACATTCACGTCTACCGATCTTTTAGAATGGCCTCTAAACCTAACATGTGTGCCTTTGGACTGTGGGAGGAAGTTTAAGTACCCAGAGAGAACCCACACAGGCACATGCAAACCCAAAACCTCCTGGCTGTGAGGCGACCACTAGACCGCTGTGCCAATTATTTGCAATGTTTACAAACCTCCATGTTTAAATAGAAGCACATACACTGGATACTTTTTTCATCTTTTAATGTATTTTGTTGCCAGCGATGTTACCAACTCTCACCATTCCCTCAAATAGTGTCTGAAGGACTTCTGAAGGACTTACAACATGTCACATCTAATCTGAAGAATGTGAAGTATGTTTCTCTGAAAATCTGAAGGATGTGATGCGCATGCTTGAGAATAAATCCACTCTGGAGCTGCCTTTCTTCTGGCTAATGTTAGCTAACTCCAGTGTGCCTGCTAACACAGAAGACCGTCAGATAGCAAAAGCCAGTTTTAAGTGGTTAAGATTTAGCCGCTAATTTATCCAGACTCCCAGAATTCATTTGGTATCCGGCCATTTTTTATATGAGTTTATCAGCTAATAATGTGAACCAAACATTGTCTGATCTATGCAGCCACAGCTAACTCGCTAACCATATCTGTTATTGCTTGGAAAATCATGTCGAAGTGGAAATTGCTTCACCACCTAAGGAGAGCCATAAGTCTAACTTATATTTAATAAGCAAGCATAACTACAGTAGCATTTATTTTCTACCTTAATAATAAACAGTGGGCGCTAAACCAGCTAGCTGTATCCATACAGCATAAAAGATACACCTAGATATACGAAGATAAACGTTTTCACAATCGCCTCATCTCAGTTTCAGAAAAAACAGATGTGTGGAGGAAGGATGGGTCTGACTGGGAAACTGGCTGCTCATTGAATTACGTGTCATCAGTCACAACCTCAGCATGAATGTGTTTTAAGGGGTCAAGACACAAAGCCATTATTCTGTACATTTCTATAGGATCACAGGTCTGTTTGCAATCACAGCACCTGCCATCTAGTGGTCTTCAGAGAGAATGCAGGTTATGACACGCCATGCTGTGTTTTATACGGTCTGTGTCTGCAACCTTCATCTCTTTTTATTGTTGCAGCATTCAAAGAGCTGATACATACGTATACAGTACATACGCTTGTCTCCTAGCTGTTTTAAAAGATTCCTGGAAGTCAGTATATAATAGTGCAAGCTCCTTTAAGCATCTTATACATTATAATCATACAATACACAGTACTGCTTTTGTTTTTCATGTCGGAACCAGTTTATTTGACCACAAGTCATATGATCATTTTCCTACAAGTGTGGAAGAAGTAGCAAGAAAGCAGGAAATCCACATTTAGGCAGTCAAGGGGGAAGAAATCAGACATTTGATCAACAAAAATAAGCCTGCAGAAGGTCTCTGTGCTGCTGTCTTATCGTCTCCCATTCATTTACGCTTGATCCTATCCCGGGATCTCCTCCCACAGTGGGGTGTAGTTCTGCACTCTGTCTTTGGGAGGAGGAATTCTATAAATATTTCGGTTTTCTCCGTGCCGGGCTGGATTGAGCCGGTTGAGCCTCCCATGCAGGGACTTCCCAACCCGGTGGATGAGGTGTAACTGTGGAGTGCAGCAAGAGAGGGAGAAAAGACAGAGCTCTCTGCTTTGGACACTGGAACCAGTGCTGGAACCGGTGATGCTGCTCAAGCAAACTTTTAATGAGCAGGCGTGTGCTTGTCTAAACTGGAAGTAACAGCACAGACCACAAAGCATATCGAAAACCCTCTGGAGTACTTTTTGATCTGAACTTTTTCTTTCTTTTTTTATTTTAGCAAAGTGATAAAATCTTAATAATGTGCTTAAATGATTAACTGCTCTTATATCAGTAAGCTAATCAAGGCCACCATTGAGTTAAAGTCAGACCCACAAGCTTTCTTTAGAACTCAACTATTTTGTAATATCCTGTATGGCTGTGCACCAGCAAGTTTTAAAAGACACTTGATGAAGTTTCTAGATTTAAACCCCCACCAGAATAGATTCAACATTTCATCATCCACGCAGGTAAACAAGATTATTTTAGTCTGGCACCGTGGCCGTGAGCAAACAGGGTGATAGGTTACTTTTAGAATGACTTCCTTTGCCGAGCTTGTTGGAACTGGCAGTGAAAATGAAGACATATTCTTATGTTTGAAATAATGGGAAGCAAAATTACTTGGAAATGTTCAATATTTGGTTTGGGAATCTGCTCCAGCTCTGGCTTCTCGTAGGTGGAAAAGCCCTGAGAGAGAGCTGACAGCGAGAGGAAGAAGGACCTGGAGGTGTGGAAGCTGTTTGTGTGAGCCAGTGGGTGTTGCCTGGGCGTGGAGACTGCAGGAGATGAGATGGGGCAGGCCAGAACTCAGCGGCCAGGCTTGGTGCTACGTGGTCGCCCTGGTTTTCCCCACGTTGCCTTCCCTGCATAGCGTAATGAATGGCTTCCTACTGGTCTGTGGCCATGGCCCCAGCTTAAAGAGTATACTTACCAAGGCCCAGAATACACACCCCAACCAGCCAGCCAGCCTGTGTCCTGGCCTCTGAATACTCCCAACCACCAGTCCACCTGCTGCAGACTGGCTCAGTCTCTCATTGGCAAATCGGCCGAAGTGAAAAGAATGATTTAATCTTCATCGGGAAACTTCTTGCTTTCCTGTCCAGAGAGCAGAGGTCACACGCCAGGATGGAAAGATGCTCCTTTGGAGCAAGCAGCGTGTTGACCTTTCAAAGTGTGCTTTGAGTATTTACTGGAGAAGAGGGAACATCAAAAGGGACAACTCTGACCATCTTCTTGTCATTTAGGTTGAGCAACTAGTGGTTGGTGGAGTTGCTGTGTAGGATTAACATGTTCGCGTCCCGGGCTGTTTGGCTCAGTGTAATAAATAAAACAAGACAGAAAGCCTGTCTAACAATAATTTCCCATGTAAGATTTCTTTTTATGATTGGTTTGTAAATGCACCATAAAAACCATTAAATTCCAGACAAAGAGGAGTATTTGTGCTGTAGTCCAGACATGGTTGGTGTCTAAGTAAATTTTCCTCCAGGGAATTTGTATTTATTGTCTTGTAATGACTGATGATTCGCAACCTTATAGCTAAAAAAAAAGATCTACATAAATGATATAAGTTTCATTCAGCGCACAGTGTTTTCTCACCCTTTAGTCCAACATTTAGGAGCTCACCCTGTTGCCAAATGCAGTCATATAGCCAACAGTAGAAAATCCCCATCAGTAGTGGTTTGATGCTTCATTTCATAATGAACCTATTAAGACTGAGTGCAAACCCAAACATGTTACACTATCCCTTTAAGGTGTGATGTCATTGCGTGGCTTACCCTTTAGAGCCTAAGGCAAACCACAATTCATTTCACTGATAACACGTCCTACAAGGTCCATCTTTTATCTACACTTACACACTGTAGCTTGTGATTCAGTAGTTACTGTCTACATGCATCAGACTCTCCTTTTATTAGATCTCTGCCACACAATGTGGTTGAAAAAGAGGGGAAAAACCACTCGAACAACAGAGTGTCAGTAACATGTATGTGTATGTATCACTCTGCCAAGATGTAAAGATGAGTGGAGTTTAGTCTGTTTCTGTAGGGCTTGTAGATAATTCTCTGTGACTCTGACTCCTGTATAATAAATATCCATTCTGTCTTTTTCAATTTGTGTGTGTGTGCACGTGTCGGTCTGCAGGTGCTGTTTCTCTTGCGCTCCTACCAGACTGACTCACACAGACCCCTGCCAGCAGGAAGCGGCATCGGTGAAGCTCTCTGTCAGCGCATGTGGCTCGCTTCTCGGTAATCCTAAACACGCCCACACACAAACACACAGATAAGCATCCATCCCTCTTTTCCAGCTCCCTCGCCAGAAGAATAGCTCCTTGTCTCACCGTACATCCCCTCCCCGGCCCTGTCCGCTTCATGTCCTGCCCCGGCTTCCATTTCAAAGAGACTGCCTGCTGACCCATCTGCATGCAGTCCCCCCCCTACTTTCCCTCTACCTCTTGCCCTCCTGCTAAAAGTCCAGGCCTCAAGTTGGGGCACAGTTACCTGCCACCCTCCCCCCACCAACTCCTCCTCTTCTGTGTGAGGTCAGGTTTAGGTCTCCTGTGCTCAGGCCCTACAGCAGATAACACAGCGCCACTGAGTTAGCAACACTAGCCCTACTAGCTCTGCTTGGTTACACTGATGAGCTTTTATTAAGATGACGAGGTGAATTCTTGCTCACCAGAGCGTACCCAGAGTCTGCTCGTTTGATCGCCCGGCGCCGGGAGCCCGGCGCCCAGATCTAAGGACATCACAGGTCAGAGTATCTTTGTTTTTGGGAAAAGAAAACCTCCCAAACTCATCCAGATCACCACTAATTTGAGGCAGCCGCCTTCCAAAAAGGATGGAATGCATTGTTCGTCTGGTCTGAGTCAGTGTTGGGTTTTGGCCTCACACCGATCCTTGTGTTGTGTCATTTTGGACTTTTTCTGGCTCCGCGAGGGTGTCCGCGCTGCAGCGATGACTCTGGCGACGTGACGGGCCGGCGTCAGCCTGTTAGGACCTTCTCCAGTGTGTAGTTTGGATCGCGATCTAACGATTCAACTTCTTACAGCGTGTTTGATGATGATAGCTCACATTCACAGGACTCATCGCTGCCAGAATCTGTCATTAGTTAACCAGCAGTCGCTCCTCTCTCTCATACACACACCGTGCTCCATCTCGAGTATCGTGCGTGTATTAAGCGTGCAGGCGGCTGATGTGGGGGCATGTGCGCGTTATTAATATCCGAGTGATGAAAACATGACGTCAAGCTCGCACACTGTCTCTGTTGTTTTCTCTCGCACACACACTTGTGGCCTCTTGCAGCGCTGTGGTCACAATCTTGATAGAACGCACACACTTTGCAGCGGCCACACATAAACTGGGTCGACGTTTACAAATAATATGACAGCAGCGAGAGCTTTACTTCACTAATGTGCAGGGCAGGAATAAAAAGAGAATAACACCAAGTCGTTCGTGTTTTGAAGCCTTTGTGTGAAAACTCCTGTGACATTCAGGAAATAAGTCCCATCTAGGATGACAGAGCTGGGGGCAACTCATATGATTCTGGCCTATTCTCAGCCATCAGGATTCATCAAAAATGAGAACACAAATCACTGTGCCATTCAGTGTCTGATCCCATGAGCTACTGACCCACTAATAACAGTAACTGTTTGTCTGTGTCAGTACAATTAAGTGGTTTATGTGTCGTTCTGTGGAAAGATTAAATGTTTTGCTGATTAGCTGATGAACAGCTTTGGGTTTTTTTTGGTTTTCCTTCTTGTGTTGACCTGCACTGACACTCAGGACTTGCAGGAAAAACAAACACCATCCATGCCTCCATCTGTTATTGCCATCCGTGGGCAGCAGTACAAGCAGAGAAACCCAGGCTTCACTCTCCCCGGCCACCTCCGCACTCCAAAGCCAGCTCCAGGGGCTCATCCCAGGTTTACAGGTCCTGAACGCCTCCTTACTTGTTACCGATCAACAAGGAAGCGAGCAGTCTGATAGTGAAGTGCTGTGTTGGGGCATATGGTACTATAAGGTCTTTCAGATAAGACGGGTCCCGATTATTAAGGCCGTGGATGTGACCAATGTGACAAAGCTGCCACTGCTTTCAGATGTTTACAGTGTATGAAGTTTCCAGTTTATTAGGAACACCTAACTCGCGCTGTTGCAGTGCAACACAAAAATCACGCAGGGCTGTTTCTAATGTTCGGTTTTTGAAGCCTCTCTCAGAGAGGTGTTTACTCAACCGTGTGGTCATTTCAGCTGATTGTTTCCTTTGCTCTGATTTATTTTATCTGGTGAATTTTTAGATGTTTCGCTTGTTTGACTGTTGAACTGTAGGTCCAGGGTGTGTTTTTTCTTTAGCTTATGTTTGAATTTTATGGCGTTTTGTGACTTTATATGTTATATTTATGTTGGCAGGTTTGTTAATTTGCTCAACTAAATTGAAAGCTTAAAGCTTGACACCCTACTGAGTGAATGTAAACACTTTGTGCTGCATACATTTGTGTAGGGAGCAGACTGGACATGGCTGGGAAAAAGGTATTTAAATGGATTTTATCCACCTCCTGGTTAGAAGGTCGTACAGTGCTGTGCAAAAGCGGCATGAGCCACAGAGCCCACACTCAGTTACAGCAGAGATCACAAACGTTCTCACAAGCACCGAGTTGGCCATGCCCATTGCCTTAATTCAACAGTTTGTGGTGAGGCATCAGCCGGTTCGTGAAGAAAATCTTCGTCTGTGATCTTAATGGGAAACAGATGATCAGTGACTGGAGGCTGCAGTGTTATCTCTTTAAATCGATAAGCAGTTTAGGAACATTTAGGCAGCCTACTTGATAAAAGAGATCCTTCATTATTAACAGCTCTTAAACACAAACTCTTTTTTCCCCCAACATGTCCAAATGTTGCTACGGCTTTTGAGGGTCAACCGATTTCAGTCAATTTTCTGTGCTGGATCAAAGACGGCCTCGTGTTTCTCTCTTTTCAGACAGAACAGCTGTGTGGTGACCAGAGGAGCCTTTGTGGATGTGTTGGTGTGCCTGTGTGGGCCTGAGATCAGCATTCTGGAAGGTGAGTAGTAATTGTGGGATCACTACTTTTCACCAGAGTTTTAATGAAGACCTGCAGAAATATGCAGAGCGTGACACAAATGCAAGTCCTGCACACTACCCACAACCACGTGGTGACACACATACAGTGACATGAAAAGGTTTGTCCAAGTGTAAAACACAAGCTGATTAGATTGATCATCGAAGCCAAAAAGCTGTATTTTAATCAACCACTTTGATCCAGTCTGGATCAGGATGGTTTAGGTGTTTGTTACTGAACTTGTAAAGATGACACCAAAAACAGTAGACATGGTCAAGACAGAAGTTCAAACTGAGCATCAGAATTGGGAAGAAAGGAGATCAAAGTGACTTTGATTGTGACATGGGTGTTGGGGACAGAGCGGCTGATTGGAGCATTTCAGAAACTGCAGATCTGCTCTGATTTCCTCACACAGGCATCGTTACAGAGAAAGTTCTCTGGATATTTTCTCTGGATGAAAATGCCTTGTTGATTTCTGAGGTCAAAGGAGAAGGAGCACACTGCTTTGACATGATATGAAGGCAACAATAGCCACTTGTAAGAAAAAGATAACTTTTTATTGTCAGTGCACACTCAAACCTAATATACCGTATTTTTCGGACCATAAGGCGCATTAAGCAAAAACAAGCATTTGCATTCATTCTCCAGCTTTACTGTGTTTATGTTATGCTAACATAGCTGTGTTGCTAGTGATAACGTAGCACATCATTATATACCAGCTAGCCAGTCAGAACATGCTATATCATGTTTAGGTGGAAACTAGCGAGCTAACTTCCTGCTAACTTCTAACTCTGTTAAATTTAATAAATCCTGTTTTCATGGATGCCTGGATGTTAAACATAATTGTTACACCTGGTAAAGCAGCAGCGCTGCTCATTTTATTAAAGATAAGATAATTTAGACAGTTTGTAACTCTCAGTGATGCCGCAGTGTTCGTTTGACTGTGGGACCTGAAGAAGACCGAGTTTTGGACCCAGATCTCTCCGCGAGGCTCCTGACTACGGCAGCTGTAATGCTCCAGCAATACATCACCCGGTGCAGCTTTGTATCTTACCAAAGTCGTACCAAAACATTTTTTGACAGATTTTCGAGCGCCGCATAAAATCGATTCAAGGTCAGTAGCACAACCAGAATTCATACATAAGGCGGACTGTCGATTTTTTAAAAAGTTTTTTAAGTGCGTCTTATAGTGCGGAAAATACGGTAATAGTACAACGAAAGTGTCCCACATCAATACTGCGCGCAACTAAACACAACACAGTAACTTAAAGTGGGTTTTTTTAAAAGTGCAAGAAAGGTATGAGCAAAAAAAAGGAATGTCTTAATAAATAAATAAAAGAATGAGTGTTTATTATTATTATTGTTATTGCCCCCCCAAAAGTCCAAGGAGGTAGCCAATCAGGTGAGCTGTTAGCATTGATTAGGGCTGTTGTAAAAGTTGTCCTTCAGTGTGTTTGTCCACGACCTCAGCAGCCTGACTCTCTGGAGCTGAAACACCCGGTGTCCTCGGTGTGTGCAGTCCCGTGGCCCCCTGAGACAGCGAGTGCTGTACAGGTCCTTCAGGGAGGGAAGAGGATGTCCAGTGATTTTTGGGGCCATATTAATGACCCTCTGAAGTGCCTTTTTGTGTGCAGCTGGAGAAACATACACAGATGCAGTATGTCAGCAGCCAAAGTATGCAGAGGAACATCTCTAAGTGCAAAACAGCCTTGAAGCATGAGTTCACCAAACATGAGAAGGTTCGAGTCCATTTCTGGTGCAGTATTTGGTTTGTAGGGTCAGCATTTTGTGTAAACAGCATGAAATCATGGATCCGTCCTGCCTTGTATCATTAGTTCGGGCTGCTGGTGGTGTAGTGCTTCACACTCTGGACCCCTCAACACCAACTGAGCGTCATTTAAGTCACTATCTGAGTTTTGTTGCTCAACATGTTCATGTCTTTATGAGCACAGTGTATCCATCTTCCTGCTTCCACCAGGATAACGCAACATATCATAAACCTCAGATCATCTCAAACTGGTTTCTTTAAGATTTCAGTGAATTCACTGCACTCAGATGGCCTCTACTGTCAACAGAGCACGTTTGGGATGGGGTGGAACAGGAGATTGGTATCCTGGATGTGTTGAATTGACAACACAAAGTATTCAGGCAGTTCTCAAGACAACGGTAGGTTCAGCATAATACCAAGAACGTGTACCTAATAAAGTGGTGTTCTTTAGGCACCCTAAAGAGGACTGTGAACAGGACATAGTCCTGACGCTTCTGCAGGAGTTATCTTAGAGCTCAAATGAATTTTACAAGAGCTTTTTTTCCTTTTATTCACTCTAAAATTGTACAAAACCAAAAATCCTACCTTCTGTTAAAGTGTTGAACATCATTTCTCTTTAACGTCCTCTCACCTCACCGATCGGGCGTTTGCAGTCGTAGCGCCTAAGCTGTGGAATAATTTACCCCCATACATCAGACAGGCTCCTACTGCCAATCTTTTTAAATCTTATCTTAAAACATATTTTATTTTACTGACTTTTAATACAGCATGAGAGTTATTTGTTAATTCATATTTGGTATTTGCTATCAATACTAATACAGTTATTTTGTTAGGTATGTTGTATTCTTGTACAGCACTTTGGTCAACGCTCCTGTTGTAATTAAATGTGCGATATAAATAAATAAACTATAACTAACCTAAAATCATGTTAGCTAACGGGCCATAAATGTTGCTGTGCTGTTTAAAACATTCCAGCTTGCCTTAGAAACACTAAAAATTGGAGCCAGAAGATAAAATCCTCACTTTGACAACTTGAAATGAAACGATCTACATCTGGTTCCTATTTGCCCACTCGCTCATGCTCCACCTGTCCACCAAATTTCCTAAACTTTCCTCTGCAGCTTCCTTTTATTTAAACGTTCTTGCTGACTAAAGTAAAATCTCTTTGTTAAAAGATCTTTTCTGGGTTCGGTGTATTCTAGTCGAACAGAGTGATGGATATTTGAGTTTTGCTGCTTGTCACGGCGTTGCCCGGCATTTCACCAGCTCAGCAAGCAGCAGCTGCTTTCAGTCCATTTGCTTCGAATTTGACGTCGGAGCTTTCATCATCTGAACGGACAACCGTGCAACTTTTGTTGGCGAGGCTGTGCACCACTGCGCTCTCCATTTAGACTTATTGTTGACAGGAGTCTGCTTCGTGTATCGGGTAGTTCAGAGAAGCCTCCTGGTGCGTGCGTGTGCACGCTTGTGCGGTCATGTGCGCACGCACGCAGACCTGCGGGGTCTCCACGCTGGAGGAATGTGAAACTGAAGGCGAGCGATCTGTGACAGATGGTGGGGTTGCGTCTGTGACCCAGTTTATGGAGGAGCGCTGTACAGAGAGGAAAGAGGGAAAGGGGAGGAGGGCACCGATGTTTCAGTGGGCCATGTGCTGAGCACATGTTGGTCTTGACAGTGGAAATACCGAGGATTTCTCCAAACAAGCCTGTAGATTGGCCTGACTTGGCTCTCCTCCTTACATAACTAAATAAGCAGCCTGGAGCTTACACACCTCTAATGCCTCGATTATTATCATAAGTCTGTCTTTGGTTTCACCCGCTCTGGTGGTGGCCTTTTTATTTCTCCTTCTTTTTTGTTCCTGCTCCTCGCCTCTAATCACTTCCCCTGTTCCTCTTGTGTAATTGCACTTCTCACTTGAATCAGATTTAAAAAGCCACAGGTTTTGGAAGTTCATTTGAAAGCAGCAGGCTCTTAAGAGCGCCTGGCACCAGAGGAAAAGAAGGTGAACAATCCCCTTTTTCAATATTACTTTTTTCCCCTCCCCTCTTTTAACTGGCTCCCTGCATTAAGTAGGAACTTTGCATTTACCAGCCAATTCCTCTCAGCTCTGAACACAGCTCTTTGTTCATGAGTGTGCACACATTTCTCTGCTCCAGCTCTTTGATCTGTGCTGACTCATAAAAAAAACCCTCTGTCCATTGCTTCATCTCCACCTCAGCCAGCCCGCTGTTTCTTTGCTTTCCAGCCTTGCCAGTAAAATAAACTGAAAGCTTTAGCAAGAGAGAGGAGAGTGGAAGCCGGACACTAACAGGAGGTAAAAATCAAACTAAAATGAACTTGTTTTTATTAGTGTGCTTTCACATGATGATGATGATGAAACAGCCGCTTAAGACCGGAGTCTGGCCTTAATTTGTTCTGTTCTGGTAAACTGCAACACGTACTGTAATTCTTTTCAGCCCCATCAGTTTTCGTGTGCTGTTTGTAGACACGATCTTCAATTTTCTAGTCTTTTAACTTGAAAAAAGGAGGAAAAGAATTAGAGGAAAAGTCAAGAAAAAAAGTCAAAATCAGTTTTATAGACCCCTGTTCATATACATCAGGGTTGGCAAACAGGCAAATAGTCCAGTCCGGCTCACTGCAAAACTTTGGAGGAAGGATCAAGGATTACGTGTGTAGTTTAACTTCTTTACGCTGGCAGAAAGGGGAGTTATGTTGGTCCGGCCCACTCAAGATCAAAGTGGGCTGTATGTGGCTCACAATGTACAGTCCATCCATTCGCTTCTGCTTATCCTTTTCAGGATGGCGGGGGGCGCTGGAGCCTATCCCAGCCGTCATAGGGCGAGAGGCGGGGTACACCCTGGACAGGTCGCCAGTCTGTCGCAGGCAACAACCATTCACACTCACATTCACACCTAGTGGCAATTTTGATTATCCAATTAACCTATCCCCACAAGCTGCATGTCTTTGGACGGTGGGAGGAAGCCGGAGTACCCGGAGAGAACCCACGCAAACACGGGGAGAACATGCAAACTCCACACAGAAAGACCCCGGCCTGATGGTGGAATTGAACTCAGGACCTGCTTGCTGTGCGGCAACAGTGCTAACCACCGTGCTGCCCTCAATGTACAGTCTCACATCACTGATATAAATATTGCACGTTTAGCCATTTGCAACCAGGAATTGGATCTTTGTACAGTTTAAGCATCCTTTAAATGTTGCTGTGATTTGTCTCTGAATCGTTCATAAGATCTTTTTCACGAGTGTGCATGTGCCCCGTACAACTGACTTATTTAAATATATAATTTATTTAATATAACCATATAACGGTTCCCTCTTTTTATCTAAGTAGGCTTACTTTGTGATTAAAAACAGAGCAGTTATCAGGGACCCCCACTAGAGCACCTGTGGAAAACACACAACAGGAAGGCTAGCTGGTTAGCAGTGACTGGCTTGAAGTGGATGCACAAGTACAAAATACTAAAATGAGTCTCCAGATATATTTTAGTGGCCGTTAATTTGGCGGATGCAGTTTCAAGAGTGTGGCTAGCTTTAGCAGTGCTAGTAGCAGCAGCTTTCTTTCCTTGTAGGTCAGAGTTTACAGGCCTGTGAGAGTGTGGTTAGGTACCACTCTGGTTGAGTGGTTATATGACAGTTTACTGCGGCACAGCTGCTATTCTAAGTCAAAAAAGTGCAGAAACGCACTAGTTAGCACGGCTGTCATCTGCCAATCCACCTTACATATAGATCTAAACTTCCCGTCACAGAGGTGTGATGCTGCTAGTGGCGAGAGGCATCGTAACTTCTCAGAGCAGATACCTGTCGTTGCGCTTTTTAAAATCAATGATTTGTTTAACTGAGTGGTTTTTCTGATGCACCAATGTTTCAACATCTACAGTGCTGTGCAAAAGTCTCGAGCCACCCCTCACTGTTTTTTTCGAAGGACCCAGACTTTTTCACACAACCAGTCTCCATATGGAAGTTTTGCTTTTGAACTATATTTTTTTTAATCATTTTATTTGTCCAGTTCTTGTACCTGACTATTTTTAAAGGAATGGTTGCTCCCCAAACACTCTGCCAATGCAGTAAAAGCATACATGGATAGAAAAACACACAATGGAACAATATCAGTTATGGGTTGTTGTCCCCAGAGCCTGGACTGCAACATTATTGAAGCAGTGTATGATCATCCCGACAGAACAGAATCCGGTCTTTAAGTGACGACGTATAAATCCTGCTTCGGGGTCCAAACTACTCTGCATTTATTAAGACTCTTGTGTTTTTAACATGTTTGAATGCTTTGCATCTTGTTCTATTTAATCTGAACAAGCCCCTAAAAGAAGGCAGTGATCACTGTCGGCCTCTCTCGGTTTTTATTACCGCTGTTCATTTTAAAGCTCAGTTTTTAAAACCTTACGATGTAACTATGCAGCAGTATATTAATGACTAACCTCGTACGTGGATGGATTATCTCCGTTGTTCTTCTGACTGAAGTTTGGTCCGTTTACTGCATCCTGCCATGCAGTTGCATTTGGCCCTAACCACCCGGAACCCTCACGTTAGCTTTTATCGAGTGGAAAAAAGTTAGCGTTCCAAAGCTTCCTGGGGAGAGTTCAGGCTGTACTGAAGAATAATTATTTTCCGATCGAAATACAAAGAAATGAGTGTTGGCTCAGGACTTTTGCACAGCACTGCAGTCAACTACAAGCTCTATTCATTGCTGCTTCTTTGATTTTTGCAGTTCTCATGAAAGCAAATGATTATCTTCATCCTGGTTGTTCCAAGGACTGACTGCTCACTGTGCTTTTCTCTGAATGCCGCCACCCGAACGCATCGCTTTCCAAAAATCTGTAAACAATGAAGCGACCTACTAATAAGATAGTAACTTAAAAAGTATGCATTTTTCAGAATGAGACAGCTGTAGATTATGGATTTCCTACAGTGCAGTTACAAAGCAATCCCTTCCCAGTCATTATGGAGAGGAGGAATCATTATAGCATCCTGTCACATTCGCTGTACATGCCATACATGTGTGGTGTGTGAGTGCTGTATTAAAAAGAAAAAAGCCTTGAAGTTTATTCTTAGTGCATCCAAAAAACCATGTTGTCATAATTAAGCTTCAAGAAGGTTTAGCACATCTGATTGATGTTCATGTGTGACAGCTTGGTAAGCCGTGTGGCTCTATATTTGGATACTTCCACTCATTTAGCTTAAGATTTTTTTTTTCTAGGGAATTGTGCACCATCTGCAGTCTAGTGCCAAGAGCTGAATAACTTGCTCACCCTCCTCCTATGAAATACTGTAGAATACACCACTCTGCAGATGTCTTGGACTTTACTATTTACCATTTTATTTGAGTGTTCTGACCTCATCGTTAATGTTTTTGTGTGAAATGCTGAGCTTTACCTCGTTATAATCATAAAACTGGGGTGCACGAATCAAACTGCTCACAGCTCATAAGCTTAGGGATCATTAGTAAGCAGTGGTCTAGCTGTTCAGAAAAAAACAAGCTTATTAACTAGTTCTCTACAAGTCTGTGTAGATTTGTAGTCATCCAGGTCATGGTAGTCTTAAGAGCTTGAAAAAAAAGGAGGCTACTTGACTTGACGACTATTGATCTGGAAGATTTAGGGAATAAAAATTGAGCATTTTAAACCTGTAAGATAAAAGTACTAAATACTTGGAGGATAGACGAGCTCCACCATCTTAGACAGTAGCTGCCAACTGTAGCCCTTATTTTGTTCAGTGAGCTCAGCGTATGGCCACCTGAAGCAGTTCTCCAGCTCACAGCAGAAGATGAACGGCTGACTGCAGTTGCAGTGAAATACAGCAGGGTTGGGGAAATGCTGATCTCGAGGATCACCACCACAGTCACCTGGCCTGCGTTCTGTATCAAAGAAATGTATAAAAGCCTTCGAAATGGTGTGTGGCTTTTAATAGGGGCGTGGCTTATATGGTATCTCTGCTGATTTCTGACCTGCTCGGCAAGTGAGAGAAAGCGTACTCGAGAACCATTGGTTAATTTTTCCCACCGTTTTGTCTGTGGTTAGCAAACCAGCCAGTAGAGAAAACATGAGACGGGAAAGGTCGGAGCTAACTGGTTTGATCCAGTCTGCATTCCTAAGTATCCTTGGACAATCCCCAAGTTGATCCCAATGTGTTAATCGGAGTGAGAGTGTTAGACACAAAGCACTTAAATGTTGAACAAAAGTGGTTGTAAAAAGCAATTTGAGTGCTTCTCTTTTCATCTAAAATTGTATTTCATGTTTTGTCTTTTTGGGGTGTTTTTCCGAAATATTATTTAAAGCTCTTTTTGTTTTAGCGTCCTTTTATTTTTAGGACAGATGTATATGTGGGGCTGGTGTTTTAGGCTAATAAGAGGGCCCGCTCTCTCACACTTGTCAGACACACACACACACACGTAGCGTCTGGGGTTTGTTTTTCACAGTTTGGGTAATGACGGTGGAGGCTGATGTGAAATCCAGCTGTGTGCTTGCGTGTGAGAGCACGTGCACGCATCTTGCCAGAGCTCTAGTTCGACACAGCAAAGCGTCTTTACAACCAGCTTTTAGTGGGCTATGGGAAGCGCTAATAGAGCAGCAGCACGCCTCTTCTCCCAGTTTTGTGGTACAGCTCTTAAACGACTATATAGAACACTCACCCACCCTTCGTCATATGATCTCGGGCATTGCATAATATTCAAAGTGTGTATATTTCCCAGTGACACTTCTAAAAATGAGCTGTGGTGAAAACGATTCTGGTGTTGGGCTGGATGTAGCTGTTGAGTTCAGTGTTTCCTGGAGCAGAATGCTGACCCTCTGCACCCACTCAGTACCCGTCCTCCCATAAACCACAAACTGCAAGGTTGACCTAAACCAGATGCTGTGGTTACGTTTAGTTCAAATATTTGACCTTTAGTGTAAAACAGACCATCACACATATAGCACTTGTGTTCCTCTCTTCTGCGTGCACACAGGATAAGCAAAGTCTGAGACCATATGAACTCTGTTCTCTGCAGCATCACTCTCTGCCGAGGCTTTTGATTTTCCTGCGTGTGCAATCACTCTGTTGTTTTTCACGGACTGCCAAAATTTGAACTCCAGAGTATTTGTACTCTTTGAAAATTTGGGTGTCTTCGATGAAAAGCTAATACCACCGGGGTAAAACAGGATTGTTCAAGTCTTGAATTTCATGTACTAAAACATGACAGATATGCAGGGGGAATCAGCATAACCACAGACCTTGATCGATGTTTGCTTTACTGTGGTTAGCATTCTCTTTATTCGTATGTCTTTGCACACTCTGAGCCCAGAAATTGAACTGTTCTGGTGGTCCTGCTCAGACGAGAGAGATGGTGAGCCGTTTCCCCACTGTTTGCCTCCCCTTGATTATTAGAGATATCAGGTTGCTCCTTGGAGCCAAATATTCAGCACAAATCTGTAGAGCTGTAGAGCGGATGGCATTTGAATTAAATAAAGTAGTAGCGCTGCATCAGTTACTAATATTGCTGTGTGGTTTCGTGGTTAATGCTAATATCACTGACAGGCAAAAGATCCCTGATTTAAGAATAGGAGCATACTCTGTGATGGTCTCAGACCTGGAGCTTTGCATCAGGCTTTGTCAGGTCAAAATATGGGGATCCATCCACGGCTGCAACCCCTTTGGAGTAAGGGAGCAGCTAAAAGTGCTGCATTAACTATTCACTTAATCTGTTAGTCAATAAACAGAAAATTAATGTAATAATTTATCAGAAAGGGTTAAAAGGTTTTTAAAAATCCCCAATGAAGGTGAGTTTAATCACTTCGGCAGAAGGGCTTAATCTTATTTTAGCACAGGAAGTGTTGTTAAAGGACTAATAAGAACTTGGTGGTTGGGTACATATTCAGATGGTGGTTTGAGGTAGTGGGGGGGCCCCAGCACATTTTCTGGCCGGTGGGCTCTAAAAATCTTGGGATCTGCCCTGGTCACGGGCTTCTGAACTGATGTTGAGACAAAACTTGGGATGTTTTGTCTCAATTTGGGATTAAAATTATTTACAATTAGTTAATCTGATGGCAAAATAGCTCACGGGTCATTTGATTAACAATACCTAACATATTGTTCATCCCATTCCATTTAATAGTTTTTTATATTTCCGTCTTGAACAATCGGTGCCGCCATCATTAGAGCCATGCTGCTAATATGGCTAAAAATTCACAGTTAATTCCATAAGTAGTTTACATTCTTTTGAGCAGTCTGTAAATGTGTGAAATTCACCATCACGTTGCACTAAAGCTCTTCGCTAAGACCTGCATTTACGTGTCGTTTATTAACCCCGTTCTCAAGCTGCAGTCACACGAGCCCGACCGCATCCCAGAGCATCCCGAAATATCACATGGTAATACGGCTTAATGGAGTCTGGCCACGGTCCAGCTGCAGGTTTGCACACGAGCGTAATGAAGAGACACAAGTGCAGACACCGATTTTAAATAAACACAGCTGTGGGAGAACAATGGCTATTTATGATCAGCCATGAAAAATCGCGGTGAAATGGCCCTCACAGGAACGCCTTTCATTTACTGGGGCAACGCTTGGCTGCTCCTGCCTCCTCCGCCACTCTAGTTTTAATAAAGACCATCATAAAAAAGCAGCTTTGCATCCTGACTAATGATGTTTTTCCTCTCTCGCTCTGTCCTTTCCTCCCTGGTTTGGGATTTTTCAGTTTCTCCTTTTTCTTCTCTGCTGACCTTCACTCAACATATTTTTGTGCCTCTTGCGTCTCAGGTTGCTCGCCGTGAGTGCGTGTAGCGTTGTCGTCTGTCTAGGATCGGAGCTTCATAGTTGACTGTATCAGCATATGACAAGCAAATGGCAACATGCTGTTTTTAAAACCCTTTGACGCACACACACAGTTTTTCACTTCGTTCCACCTTGACCGACAGCTGTTTTCTTTTTGACACGCACCCTTTGTCCTTCAGTCATCCTCTTCTCTTTCCTCCCTTCATCATCGGTGTCATTACTGTGCCCTTACCCCCGCCATTATAACCATTAGGCTATGCTTATTTGGCCTCGGACCCCCCTTTGAGGATCAGGTTCCATAATAACCTGGCCATCTCTACGGTAACCCAGCCCATCTCTGGAGGAATGCGGCATTTCCCGCTCTTTTGTCAAGCCACATTTTGAGTGGCGCTGTGGGGCCAGATTGAGTTGCACTGGGTTTCATAAGCTTTCTGTGTGTGTGTGTGTGTGTGTGTGTGTGTGTGTGTGTGTGTGTGTGTGTGTGTGTGTGTGTGTGTGTTAAACTAATTGAGTTGGCTGTCAAAGCAGGGTCTGTGTGGAGTCTTGAAACAGTACTGTAGGGAGGAGCACAGTGTGAGCATGGCATCGGGTTACTATATTGCTGCCCCGCCTCTGGATTCTTCTTATATTTCACAGGAAGTGTGCGCGTATGTGTGCACATGTGTGTCCATCACTCCTCGAGGGTGCGTGTTCACAGGTGGCCGGGCTGGCACAACCATGGGCTTTTCCAAACAGACACTGACGCAGTCTTTCCAATAAAAGTCAAAATAGACAGGAACAGACGACACTGGCTTCTTCAGCTTGGCCTGTTGTATGCATCTGTTCACATCACAAAGGGGGTGTGTGTGTGTGTGTGTGTTGTGTGTGTGTTGTTGTGTGTGTGTGTGTGTGTGTGTGTGTGTGTGTGTGTCGTGTGTGTGTGTGTGTGTGTGTGTGTGTGTGTGATGTGTGTGTGTTGTGTGTGTTTGTGTGTGTGTGTGTGTGTGTGTGTGTGTGTTTAGCTTGTGAAGAAATCAGACTGCAATACAACTGCTTAGAAATTGTAGTGTCTGAAAATAATAACGGGAAGAAGGAAGTTTGGGGTACATTCAAAGTACACCTGCATTCAAGGTGTTCCCAAACCAGGTGAGATACATAGTCTTCCCAGCGTGTTGTGGGTCTATCCTAGGGTAGATACAGTATGCCTGGAAAACTAAGGATAAGGCGAGCCACATTTTGGAGGAAACTTGTATCGCCTGCTCTCTTTCAGTCGTGATTCAGACTTACTCCAAGGACCAGGTTGGTGTGTCTGAAAAGGCAAATTAGAGTTTTTATTTCTTGGTATTGGCTGAGTCGGGAGACATAACTAATCGTTTTTCAGCATTCTCCGGTAGATTTCCATCCAGGATTCTTTTAGTGTCGCGGTCCTCCTCGTATGTTATCTCTGACGTCACTGAACAGTCTTCCTTTGGGAAGGAGAGCCCAAGCATCAAGTACACACTGACAGGATGTCAACAAACAGAACTATGAAAAACACAGCTCTAAAGAGAACAAGATCATGAGTGTGAACTCGACCAATGGGCTGCTTTAAGATGGTTATCTATCCTGTAGATTCTCACTTTGTGTGCACTGGGAGCAAGACTACAACTACCATGAGGCTTTGTGACACTGTGATAATGTTACTGTGACCTCGCAAAAAGTCATGAATCAATCAATACCATATTAGACACTCATGAAAATGCTTTAGCTTGACCGCTGATAGCAACAAGCCCTCACAGCAAAGGCATGTTGGTAGAAACTGGCTAATGCTTACTTGGTGCCAAGTAGGATAAAGAGGCACTTGGAAACCGGATCTACCTTCTAAGAGGAACTTGGCCTTTTTCAAAGGAATACTGGATCTGAACCAGAGGCAGCAATGGAGACGAGAAATAAAATCATACTGTAGGTTGTGCGATGGGCTATTTTTGTGTCAGTGCTGTGCAACTTTGAGGTGTGACAGAGCTCCGGAGGCCTATTTGAAACTGGTATTTCCAGTAACTTGTATCTCTCATCTGATTCCTGTTTGTACATACACCATGCTGTTTGGGAAATGTTTGCTGGTTAGTCATTTAGGAGCCAGCTGGCATTATTAATGGGTTGCTCCGTGTGGGTTTGTGGCACTAAACCAAAGCGTTGTAGTATGATATCATCAGATGAATGCTAGCAGAAGATAACATGGCCGGTTTTAATTTACATGGCAGTGTTTCTAAAAAGTTTGACTTTGTAAGTTTGGAATAAAAATGACTTTTAAATAACTGTTTGTTTGTTGCTGTCAGCTAATATTATGTTTCATGTGTTTGTCAGATTCAGAGGTCGGCACACTCCGTCAGAAGACTCTGTCCGTCCTCACGGCCTCAGAACTGGTCACTTCCTGCAATTCCTCTGCCACCTTTGGGCCTGGCAGCACCCAGTACCTCCTCAGCCTGGCTCGGGTGGGCCTCAGCGCAGGTGTAGAGTTCCCTGAGCTCTGGGACGGCCCCCAGCTGAAGACCAAGCTCCTGGACCATCTGCTGCAGTACCCGCAGTACGAGGTGAGGGAGCTGGCAGTAGAGGGGCTACTGAGGAAGCTGGAGGAGGAAGAGGAGGAGGAAAGGAAGAGGAGGCCTGAGTGGCTGGATGAGACCACCCAGTCTAACCTGACCAGTCTGGCTCTTCATGAGACTCACCCACAGTGTTTGGCCAAGGTGAGACCACACGCACACACACAGATTTACACAAACGTATTCTAGGAGTTTCATTTGTTTGTTGTGTTTTTTGTTTGGGAGCCTGTATACACGTCTAGTTGTTTTATATATATGTGGACGCCTGCTGCCAGCAGCAGCATAATCTTAAAGTTCTAACATCACACAATGGTGAGCTCCTTTTTTCTATCTGACACAGTTTCCCTGAATCACAGCGACACTGGTTACAAACTGATTAAAATCCCAATCCATCTCGCAGAGCCTTGCGTGAGAGGCTAATCGGCCACAGGGGGAAACGCCAAGCACACTTGCAGTGAGCTGGTTCACTCACTCGCTCACTTACTTACACTGAGTCTTGAGAGGCTTGGTAGCTTTCCACGCTAACAGGTTTTGGAGAGGAAAATGCGACCTATTTCCTGTTTGGGGACAGAAGGTTGTATTTCTTCCCAAAGAGGACAGGCTGCCAGCGGACCCGCTCTGTCACGTCTGCCGCTAACACCCCTGCAGAGCTGACAGCACTCGGCGCTGCAGACTGGCATGTGTCTGCTTGGGTTCGTTCTTCTCCAGGCTTTGCTTTACAGGCCAGCAGTTAACGTTTAATGTGTCGGGCCTGTTAAGTGGAGCCTCCTCTGCGCCATAGACGCACCAACCCAATGGGCCAGTTGCCATAGCTCAACCTAATCTGCAGTGAAGCATTATGGGAAAGCTGCTGAGGGAAAGTTGTGTTCTTTTCAGGACTCGTGCAGATATATGGACTCTGGTCCAGTTCTTTAGACCTGCAGGACAGACTATAGCAGGAAACTACAAATGTGCCTGTTCATGCAGGGTGGGCGTGACTATTTATTTGCATGTTACAGCTATGAAAGTCTGTTCGCCTGGGCTGGCATGCTTTACTGTGACTGTGTATATTTGAGTATGTGGGCAGCCGAGTATGTCGCAAGACGGGAGCTTGTTAAAGCGGGCCGTAAAAGTCTGAAGCAGCAGAGATGGTCAGAGCAGCTGTCGGGGTTAGCAGACAGACGGGTGGTGAACAGTGAAAAATACACACTCGATGGCTGTGATTACAACTAAAATAATCCCATTAGTACTGCAAAGAAGGGGGGGGGGTTATATTATATATATTGGAAGTTTTTCAGTTAAAGAGAAATGCTGCGGCCAAATGAATAATGACAATGTCTTGGCATTTCTTGGCCAGTGATTTACTGACTCTCACTGGAGTTGAAAGGAACCAATAGACTTGATGAAATATTGTCTATGGAATAGGCTACGCCCACCACAACCTCCCTGACGAGTACAAATGAGCTGTTGTATGTATTGGCCTCTACTTTGTGCCACAAAGTGACTTTTTAACAGGAGTCTGAAATATGGACACTATTATCTGTCATTATCATTATCTATGTGTACACTATGAGCCATTGTTTTTATAGGTTAGCGCTCTTGAGCCAGTGTGTGTGCAGTTTGCTTAAAGCTAAATAGACTTTTTAGGCCATTTGGGGGCAGTATGCTGTAACTGAATGACTGCAAAACATTGCTTTAAAGGCAGATATGCTAGCAAGCTATTTTCCACTTCATTACATAATTGGGTTGATTTAATTTTAGTGTAATTTGTGTTTTTGTTGAGACAAAGTCCACTATTGGCGCTGATTTAGTTTCAAATGATCTGCCTCAGTGTTCACCATTCTGCTACTTTGCAGTGCTAACACAGCCAGCTTAGCTCAGTGTTTTTACCTGTAAAGTTAATAAAATCTATTATTGCAACATGCAGTAAATTGCATGAATGATACCTCAACAAAGTGTCCTTGTGCTTACAATGAGAGCAAATTTTAAAGGTCCAACAAGGTCAGTCGTTCACATACAGATTTATTTATGTTGGAAAATATTTGTGGACCTGGAAAATGTAATAAATTGTTGCATAAGAATAAAAAAAATCCTGTCTCATCAGCTTTTTGTGACATTCTTCATGCTTCTGCATGAAGAATGTCCTCTGAGAAAAAGCTGTTTAAAGTCTCACGATGCGACATAATTACAATAAAATGAAACAAAGCTTAAAGATGCTTCGCAGAATGAAAGAGAGTTCATAATTATCTGTATGTTTCAGTATTGTTCTCCCCTCCTGCACCACGTTATTTTCATTGACGCTGTAATAAAAACAGCTTTTAAATTCGCCAAATGGATTAATAACAGCAACTTTGTGACTTCTCTCTGATCAGCCGTGATGTAATCAGTGTTTGTTGGTAACTGATTAGTATCAGATCAATCAGTCAGAATGACGGCGTAGAAACCTCACGGGCCCACCTCGCTCCCTCGATGTTTCAGTGCTCACATGCATAAAGTGCAGCACGCAGGCAGATGCTTACACACAGACGCTGCATGCACCCGCTCGCCCTGCCCTCTGCCCACACAGATCTTATAAAGTGAGCTTTATTTTAAAGCTCTAATAACAGGTTGGAGCCTTGAAAGAAATAATAATCATTGAGATATGCAGCTGGAATGTCAACATGTGTTCTCGCCTGGATGTGTGTGTTTTAACAGGCGTCTAGCGCGGCGGAACAAAACAGGTCTTTTCCGCCTCGTGCTCAGTGAGCTGCCTGCCTCTCTGTACGAGTGACTGGGCACAGTAAAAAGCACAAGGTTAAGATGCAAAAAGTAGACACAAGACCTCTTAGTGCCTGCTGTGCTCACCCGCACACGTGTGTGTGTGTGTGTGGCAGCTGTGTACCCGTGGTTAGGGTGTGCATAGGGAGGCTCTGACTAGAAGGGTAAAAATACCCTTGGGCCAACTTGCCAGCAGCACTGCAGAGAGGACACCAAAGCTCTGCTGATGGATGACGCTGAGCAACTTCCCTCACCAGTAGCTCTGGTAATGTGTGTGTACGTGAGGCAGAGAGGTGAAAAAGGATGATTTGATGACATCAGTGTGTATCTTGCTTAAGTATCTTACTTACTCGCTCTTCCTGCTGTCTCTGTCATGTCGTTCCTCCTCTCAGGTCCTGCAGGTTTTGTGTGTGCTGAGCTCCAGCGACGAGCTTCCTTGGAAGGATGGTGCAAGGGTTTTGTCCCTGGAGGAGGTTTTGTTGCACCTCCTAACATTGGCTCAGAACTCTGCTCACAGGTCAGTAAAAAGAACTACTGTATATAAAAGATGGACACCGCCCCGTGATGTCAGAAGTGATCATATTTCGATAAGAGGTAGACGTGCTAAGTGATTAGCTGCCCCACCTGGTTGTAGCAGATGATCGGGATAGTTCCCCGAGTCTCGTTCTGTCGGAGGTTTCTTCCTATTAAAAGGGAGTTTTTCCTTCCCGCTGTCACCACGTGCTTACTCATAAAGGGGTCATTATTGTAGGGTTTTTACCTTTTAATATAAAGCTTCTTGAACCGATTGTTGCTGTTGGCGCTTTATAAATAAGATTACATTGAATTAAGGTTATAGCAAGCTTGGCTAGCAGGTTTCCTCCTTAGATGGTCGTCACAGACACCTGATAACTCGTGCAGCAGTTTTTTTGACTTAATTAATATGCGACACGAACAGCGACGAGATACCTGCTGCTCAGCTTGTGGCTTTTCGTCAGACTGCGTTGTTTTTTGTAGCCATTTCCATCGTTGTCGAGTTTCAAGAATGGCGGTTTTGATTTTTGGGAACGAGACACTCTAATGACTCGTGGAGTGACGCTACTGACCAGCCAATCGGTGGCATGCAGTCTAACAACCCTGGCAGAGCAGGTATGGAAAAAGTACCTGGTGCCAGGTACTATGACCTTCTGCAAAACACGGAAAACCGTGGTGACCTGTGTCCACCCGAGTAAAGATAGAGGGCTTGAAGACAAATATTTATTTCACTGCGTATCGTTTGATTTCTGTTCAGAATCCGTAAAGATTTACTCCTGACCCTTGAACTCAGACGTCGTGTCTAAGTTCTGGTTCTTGTGGTTTTCATCGCCCTGACATCCATCTCTGACATCGTCACAGTGAGTCTGAAGTAGAGAGTTTCAGCCCCGTGATTACCCACGAACCTCACTGATTTCCCAGAGTTCACAGCTGTTTACAGCCTGTGAAGTCTGCGTCCTGTAACTCAAAACACTTATAGCCTCATCTAGGCCTGGAGGGGCTGGGAGTGAACGGGGGAGCTTTTCAGCTGTGTGAAATTCCACATCAATTCCCGGCAGTTCCAAGAGGTTTTCTGCGCTGCATTCAAATTCTCGTAAACAATGTTGAACTGCAGAAATTTACAGTGCTGCTAACCCTCAAAATCCCACTTTTAATGCATAATTAACAGCGTTTCCCATTCTTAAGTTATGTTCGTACATGTTATTGATACAGGAGACGGCTACAGCTACTCTCTACATTCATACGGGCCCTGCTGGGTCCCCCTCAAACTTACATTCGTTATAAAGGGAGGCAACTGTGTGAGTCCTAACTGAAAACCTGCTGTCAAAACAGTTCCCAAGTAAATCCCAGGGCAGCTTTTAAATGTGATGGATGGAGACGTGAATGTAGTACAGGGCAAAGATGCAACCACACACTCCTCCTCCTCCATTTTCTGTTTTTCTTCTTTCTGTTTTTTTCCCCTTCCTCTCTCCGGCTCGTGAAAGAGCCCTCACGCTGCTGTCGCTGTCAGGTTGTCGGGGCTCATTCGGAGCCGGAATCCATGAAGGAGTGACACACAGGTTCACTGGCTGCACCTTAACCCCACACCTGGGCGCACCTGAAGGGTCCTCTCTGCAGGATGTTTGCGTGGTTAGCTGCGTACCGCTCAAGTGTTTTGATAACTTAAGTGTCCCGAAGCCAGAGAGACGGGTAGTTTAACGTTATTAAAAAAAAAAAGTGGATGAAAGCTGATATCTGTACTCTCAAAGACCTTCATCACGCCATTATTCCTACGTTAGATTATTCACACCTGTCAGGCTAAAAGCATTATTTTTGTCAAAGATTATGAGTCACCGGCCCGTCTCTGCATTTGACCACAAACCAATTTTGGCACACACTCTTCCAGTATTTGTGTGTATGTGCTCGTACTTAAGCCCCTTTGACATGCATTGGCACACACACACACACGCCCCTTTTCTTGACAAGCCACTGCTGTACTTTTCTCACCCCTGACAAGAGAATACAGGCTTGAATAAGGATTGGATTACAAAGGCTTTTAGCCCTGCAAAGCCTTTTCCTGGCCACAATCTCTGGACCCGGGGATCCACTTTCCCTTCGGAGTGGCCCCAGGGTTATGATTAGAGCCGGGGAGGGATGAGATCGGGTTGCTGGTTGCCCTTGTCTGCCGTGTGATTGAATAGCACTCGGGCTATTGTGACCCATAATGTAGTGGTGAGTACCAGCACACTTCTTTTGTGGATTGTAAGTCAATACAGTTGAGAGGTGTGTGTGTGTGGCTGACGGCGCCGCAGCCTTGGGTAATGATTTCCACAGAACAACCTGAGGAGCACGTTATGCTGTCACTGTGCAAATGTTTCAAATTTAAGGGCCGATTCACTCAAATAAAAATAACTAAAAAATGTCACTTTTTCTGCAAATCGAACAAATATTTTAGAGTAAAAGCTGCAAACTGTTTGCATGGGCCGTTTTGAAGTTGATGTGGTTTTGTGTTTTCAAGCGTGGAGCTCCACTGTGCTGCCCTGACGTTGGCCTCGCAACTGGGGATTCAGCTGGTGAACTCTGACCCGCAGGTAACGACCAGCTCATCATCAGCTGTGTAGTAATCCTGCAAAGAATCTGAGGGGTGGAGGTTGTTACCACCAGCCTTCAGCCTTGTCCTGGTCCCTTTTAGTTTTAGCTAGCTGCTACTTTAGTGATTAATGCCTTTACTACAGATCAATGGTTCCGATATGGGGGAAGTATTGGTAACATTAAACTACTACATTATATTGCTTCACCAAATGAAAATGGTTAATCTGCATAAATACTTCTTTTAGCAAGACTCTGGATGCATTAGATGAGTACATAGGATGTTTTCCCATTTACTTACAGTGCAACCTCTCTGCTGTGTTATTGTTTGATAAAGCCCAAAATGTTACCAGTGCATAGCAAGTTTAGATTGCAGGCAGACCAGTTTAGAACCAGTTCTTTTTTTTATCCGTTTTACTGGAATACAACCAGAATGTGGTTTGGCATTTCCTTGCTGAAATAAGAAAGGTGTTCCATGAAAGAGACACCATCTGGATACTAGCATAATCTGTATGTTGTTTAGCATTAATGGTGCCTTCACAGATGTGCAGGTTAAGCATCGTGTGTGCACCGATGCCCGTCTCTATTCCACGACAAGCGTTGTGGACTCTGCAAGACTCTGGATCCCTGGGAATTATTGCAAAGCTTCTTTAGCTCTCAGATCTTTCACGAACTGTTGTGGGGGGTTTTAGCATAGCACATCCTTTCTTTTCTATTTTATCAATGTCCCAAGGTATTCACAGTAAGCATACACCAGCCACCATATGCTCTGAATGAAAAATATGTTCTTGCTGTGGACAAAAATGTGAAGCTTGCCGTTATCATTTTCTTACTTTGTTCTTTGGTGGAACTGTATTTGTATTTGTGCTCAAGTGGCAAATACATCTGTGAGAAGTGGGTTAAACTTCCTCATTCATATATAGCTGAACTGTATTTTTCTAATTAATCTACCATCTAGAGTTTGAGTGCAGTGGCTTGTTTCACTCAGTGGGGGGCGTTGGTGTGCTCGTGCTGCAGCGAGGAGCGACCAGCGGAGGTCAAGCTGGCGGCCGCAAGGGTGCTGGTCAAATGTACGTCCACCCTGCTGACCAGCCCTCGTCTGCCACTGGGTGAGCCTCAGTAATGTAACAGCCTGAAGTTTGCTTTGATGTGAGAGGCTGCTTGTGGCTGATGACCTTGTGTATGAGTATCTATCTGTCCGTGTGTGTGTGCTGTGGCAGGTCTGTCCACGACAGTTTCACTGTGGAGGAGTCTGTTCGTGCTGCTGCAGGACGAAGACCAAGAAGTCCGAGATTCAGCGTCTGACTTCATCTTTAACGTGCCAGCTCGTCTGCTCAGTACAGGTACACGCTAACAGCTGTGCATAAGCATGTCCTTGCAGACTAACTAATATAAACGTGTACCCAGCACTATTTAAAAACTTGGGTGGGTGGATTTTGTTATTACCTGCAGTGTTTAGTGACTTCAGTATCATGCAGAGTGAGTATGTGGGTTATTTTTAACTCCCTGGCCAGTAATAATTACAGCCGCATTTAACTGCTGTTGTTCTGTGACCTATCCAGTCCTCCTGTAATTTAAAAGCCATCCAGAGTCATGGCATGGTTATTCATAATAAATCTGTCAGTTCTTTATCTACTTTTTAAAAATCCTCTTATAAATTTTGCTAAAAACAACAGAAGTTATCAAATAACTTCATAGATGGATTCGTGCTAACAGTCAGTTAGCATGGACACATGTCACATGCAGTGACATCAGTGGGTCAGTGTAGCTGCTGCAGGTCAAGAAATACTGTTGTTCACTTTGAGCCTTTTTTCTTGTTTTTAAGCTGCTTTTAGTTTATATTATGTCAAACAGGTACTGTAAGTAAGCTGAAATATACGGTGGCCCTGAGAGGTTATTTTCACTGCAACAAACAACCCGTCAACAACCTGTCGAATTTCACAAAATACAACACAAATAGAAAAAAATCAACACAAATGAAGTTGAATAAAACACAGTAGAACTAGGAAAAAAACAAAACTTATAAAACAAAAGAAAGTGTTTTTGGAGAAACAACAAAATAACGGCGGAAATGAAAGAAACCAAAACACGTGAAGGATCGGACACTTAAAAAAGGGGAGGATTCTTCCGTGTTGTGCGGCAGAACAAGGTGCAGGCATTCACATAACATCAAACGTGTATCGACAGTATTATCTTCAGTTTGGTTTTGTGAGTTTTTGTGCCATTTTTTCTTCTTTCCGTTGTGTTTTATTCCATATGTGTTGCGTTTTGAGTGCTTTGGGAGTATTTTTCTTGTTGGAGAGCATTTGGCCTTTCAGGGCTACCGTAGATATGCTGTTGACACTTCTAGTTTGAGTGTGCTAAAGAGTATAGAGACAGCTTTCAGTTGCTGTGATAATGAAAGAAACTTAAAGATCAAATTATTCTTATTCAAGTTCTGAAGTCTCTTTTTTTCTATGATTTCTGTTTTATAGTAATTTATCAAACTGGCCAATGTTTTTCTGTCTTGGTGTTCAGATCGGATCAGATCTGTTACCATGGTGACTGCTCACATTAAAAGCTCAGTAATTGAAAGTTCAGTTTTAAGTCCCCGTGAGCTAAAAGCTCTGAACTCTGTTTGACACAGTTTTTTTCTACTCCTGGGTCTCGATGTCGTCACTAAGAATGGATCTTCGTAACACGATCTCAGGCACAGAAACCTTACCCACCTGCCGTTAAGGTGTTTTTGACAGTCAGTCAGAACAAAGCTGGGCTGAAGGGATGTAAGAGGGAGTCGAAACGGCTCATTTCAGAAAGTAGATGAAACAAACGTCTGCATCAGGACCCCTTATGAGATAAATAAGGCTAATTTCGAACTGTGAATTATGCAAAGCTACTCTAGTCCAAGAATAAAACCAAGTCAGAGCCTCCTGGCTTACACCCACATTTCTCTTATGGCCCGGGCTTGCCCGTGTTGGCTACAGACTACATGAAATAAAAGTTAAATTACTGGGCCCTAACACCAAACCAACAATAATACATAATGCATGTGTATATATAAACAGACACACACTAACAAAAAGCACCACAGACACATGCTAATGTTAAAAAGGGCCGATGACATCATTTTGCACGAAGGGTTGGGGAGCATTCCTGGAACGAAGGACGCTAATTCTAAGATTGACAGCTTGCGAGAGTTAGGACTGTGTGCGTGTCTTTTGTGGTCATGTGTCATTGTTTCTGGAATGTCTGAGGGCTGCGTTCTGAAGAACTTGTGCGACGGCCGGCCTTACTGAACGGTAAGACCGATTCACCCCAGTGCCGCTCTTATCCTCGCTTATCTGAGAGGACTGACAGCTGGCTGCTCCCTCACAAACAGCTTTACTGTGACTTCCTGTCCTCACAACACTCACTTCCTGTATTTTCCCAGCTTCCCTGCAGGAGCCACCCTTATTGTGTCTTTCCTCATTGATAGCATCTTGTAACAACGAGAGCCTGAAAAAATAAAACAATTTATAAAAAAAAAAAAAAAAAAAAAGGTCTGATGGCAACACTGTTTGTAGATTTGGTGGGGGGAGGGGGGCATAGTCATGGGGGAAGACTCAACCCGAACTGTGGTTTAGCCGAAGGCTGATAAGTGACGGGGTTTTCTGTATTTCAGTTTGCTGTTTTTATTTCATTTGGTGGCCGTAAAAGCAAACAGAGTCAAAAAATCCAAATTTTCCCTTAAAAGCTGAGCCTGTTTCACCACCTCAGTACCAAGGAAACAACTCAAAATCCCTGGAAGTGTTTTGATACCAGTATTTATACAAAGGCACTGTGCGTGCGTGTGTGTCTGTGTGTGTGCTATAAGTGTTTATGTATATAAGGCCAGACTGGGTCAGATAAGCTGTAAGCTAAAAAAAAAAATCAGATAGGAGGTCAGCAGCACAGCGTGACTGAGATGGAGATTTTTTTCTTTCTGTGCAACAGGAAAGGAACACAATAGGCATAATTACAGAGTGGGTGTCCCAGTGTGTGTGTGGGGGGGGGGGTTCTCCTCTGTACAGCGCTCATTTGGAGATGACAGCTTTTTGCATGTGGGCGAGGCACTGTGTCTGGCACTTACCGTAAAATACCTTACGTTTCCTCATGGACGATGGGGAAGGAACAAAACCAAGTGTGAGTGTTTGCCTCCACTCTGCTGTGTGACCTTTCACGCTCCAGCCAAGCCATTCAAAAAATCTGCCCTGACCGCCAAGATCATGAAAATTGCACTGAATTCCTAGTTTATCCAAGCACGTGTCGTACGCACTGCAGGAATGCAGCACGCAGCGCACAAAGGGAAGAAATGAGACGGTAAATTGGTGATCTTGTACCAGATGATTGGGCGACTTGGCCAAGGAAGTCGAATTCCTCATGCAAATGAAAAACAGCAGAAAACCAAAAAAGAATCACATCCCATTGATTATCTTTTTTTTAAACTCCTTTCTTGGGAAAATATGTCATTTTTCTTCTTTTAAAGCTTAGAAATGTTCTAAAATTATATCTGCGGCAGTTAGCTTGAAGAACATCATGGTGCTTTGGCAGTACCAAGGCCGATTTAATGAAGTCATCATGACCAGGAGAACGTGTGTGTGTGTGTGTGTGTGTGTGTGTGTGTGTGTGTGTGTGTGTGTGTGTGTGTGTGTGTGT
>NW_024582576.1:929906-959479 GCF_018398535.1 Haplochromis burtoni
CTGTGAGGCCAATTAAAGTTGTTTTATCATTTGATTTATTTGTGATCAGTCTTTTAACTAAAATGGCAAAAGTCTGGTGTTGTTTCCGCCATCGTCTGCCTCTGAATATGTAACCTTGCACAAAGGCTTTGACTTCTTCTTCTCCTTCACCCGCACTGATATGAAGGTTTTCTCTGAGTGGCGACACCTGTGATTCAGGAGAATATCGCAGGAAATGCTCACATCCTCAGTGCTGGTGTAAACATGACAGACCTGTGGCTAAAAGACTGTTTACGTACAACACGACCATGGCGCTTAAGGTAGCTTTTAATGTCAAAGTGACATGTTGTTGAAACGGTGAAGTTCTCTGCCGCCTCTCCAGAGACCCGATGCTGGCAGTGAGTCCTTTGGCTCGGTGACCAATATAATATCTCAACCCTTAACGCTGCAGTCAGAGCGCCAAGAGCATAGGAATAGTGCCGCATGCTTTTCCACACCATACACACAGTATATAGTGCAGTGCCAGTGGAAAAACCCAGCTTTACTGTGTTTGTGTCTGTGAGAGTGTGTGTGTGTCTATTTGTGCCTTTCTCATTCCCTTCAGGCCATCCAGTGTTACATGAAGGGTAGTGTGTGTTTTATGACCTGCCACTGCAGAGTCAAGTATCTGAGGTGTGAGCTGCTTCAGATGGAGGCGGTGACTCCGGGCCCTTTGATATGGAGGACAGGCAGAAATGTGGGAACAGAGAACAGTTCAACAACACACACAAACACGTAACACACACAACATAAGGAAATGTTAAAAACCTTTTCCCAATTTAAGGAAGCAGTTTAAAGATTAAAAACACTGTGTGTGTGCTCTGTCTGTGGTGGTTGTCTCACTTTTGGTAACAGATCTGATTTTATTGTTAACAAAGATTAGGGTCCACTCTGACTGCTTTGTACCTACAGATTTAGACTATTAACATATAAAGCCTTTGTGTCCATTCACTTTAAAGGGACCGTGTGTAAAATCTCACCATTAGACATCAGTAGATTACAGATTCTGGTCAACTGACTTCTGTTTTCTCCCAATTCATGTGCATCATCTTAGCTACAGTGGTGAACGTTCATCTTTAGTGAGTGTGCGACGTTAGTCTGCTGTCAGTGTGCCGGGTGGCGACGTCTAAAACTTTGCGAAAGGAGTTCGATACAAGTCGATGAGTCAGTGAAGCTCACAGTGAGGATTTTCTGAACGCTGGCGTTAGCTGCTGTTAGCCAGCATTAGTGAAACGTTCCTTGAAATGTATCGAACATTGTTGAGCTCATAGTGAAACTTGGCAAATAAACTCTCACTTCTTCCCTGAGCTGCGACCCACAACCATTGTCCTGGATAGGAAGAGCAAATCTAACTGTCCCCCACCCCACCCCCACCCTGGCAAACTGGCACCACCTTCCAAATACCTCTAGACTAATTAGGTCTGAAATCAAACTCTGTTTGTCCTCGCTGGACCTCCAGCACTGTCACGGACTTAGGCCAGGACCAGAGGGAAGACTTTATATATAGAGTATAGAGGGATTTGGATGGGGCGGTTGAGATGATTTGGGCTTTGTGACATGGGCTATAAGAGGGCTTTCTGATTAGTATCACACAGATTAACAGTGAAATGCTCAGCACACAGGTCAATCTACGTATGAAATATTTAATGTAAGTTTGCTCATTTTTAATATAAAAATGTGCAGATTTTCTAAAAAAATTCTTATCAGAGCTGGTCATGATTCTTGAATAGTTGTTAAAAAGTTAAAGCTTAAATTATACAGGCTTGCCACGACTAGCTTCAAAGAATAGTCAGATACCATCAAATGCCCATACAGAGTTCTGAGACGGCACTCTTTCTTGCAATTTTTAAAAAGTTGATTTGGATCTGCATCAAAATGTAGAGAGCCCTGCTTTTACTGGAGCTCCACCAAGTTTCAGGGGGTATTCATGAGGGGTCACCCCACCAGACGGGCGGCGACTTCGGTGTGGACATTTACGTTTATAACCGTGATAACTCGAGAACAAGGTGACGTAGGATTTTGAAATTCATACCATAGGTGGATCTACTAAAACATTTTGGACTCTTTTGACTCTGTGACATCGGCCTTAACGTCAAGGTTAGAGGCCAATGTTTCTGAATAGTTATTCACATTAATGGGTTTTGGCTGGGAGGAGGATGTTCTGCCTACTTCAGTTCTTCGCTTTAAGGCAGGGGTGGAGACTCCAGGCCTCAAGGGACAGTGTCCTGCAGGTTTTAGACATCACCCTGGGTCAGCACAACTGAATCAAATGATTAGTTCATTACCAGGCGTCTGGGGAACTTCAACACATGTTGAGGAGTTAATTTAGCCATTTAAATCAGCTGTGTTGGATCAAGGACACATCTAAAACCTGCAGGACACCGGCACTCAAGGCCTGGAGTTGCCCACCCCTGCTCCAAGGTAACCCGCTGCTAGCGGATGCTGTGTTTACATCAACGATATCAGGATTGGTATCAGTGTTCTCGTTCTGCTCTGTACCAGAAAATGACTGAGCATTTTCCATGAAACATCAAACTGATTTTCAAAACGATGCAAATTTTGCAAATGGTTCTATCCTTCATTATACAGTAGACTCCATTAACAGGACCGTATTTTAAAGGCCAATCCCAGTGAACCATATTCAAACAAACAACATGGAGTAACCTATTTTGCTTACTGTAAAGACAGCGACGGGCTGTTCAGAATGGTGCCTTTCATTTGTTTACACTGGATGATGCAGTTGATCGGAAGCGAATGGCCCGGTGGAGCCGAAGGACGCTCGCTCGTGAAATGGGCCTCTTCCTATTGCAGCACAGCACTTAGTTGCGCAGTAAACCTGAGGTTTGTGTCACTCAGACGTTGTTGTAAAGCACACAGAAAGCAGAGGAGAATTTCTCAAGGTTTGACTTGCTGCTGGGTCCTTTACTTTTGGAATAAATAGGCAGTTATTTCACCCTCCAGTGGAAACACACAGACAGAATTAGTGTTTTCGCTGCTTTCACCGTCTTTCACTCGAAACGACAGCCCGGGGAATGAGATTTTAATCATTTGGTGGGTGGTGTGAAATAAAAAGTCACATGTCTGCAGTAATGACTAGTGTCTGCAGGCTCTGGTGCAGTGTGTCTGTGTGCAGTGTTTTCACTGCAGTGTACAGTAGTGGTTGTGATGTGCTCTTAAGATAAAAACTGCAATGCACCGTGTCAACGTAGGTATTTCGCAATCTAACCATATCGAAGTAAATCGGCCTCATTAAGCATCCTCGTTTATTGTGAAACATCTGTAATCAGACCTAGATCTGAGAGGAGTAGTGGGTCAGTTGAATGTTTACTCCAACCCCTACGGGAGTATCTGTGGCTGTGTTTACTCAGAGCCGGATTCTCTTTATATTTGCTTTTCAGGACCATGCAGAATACATAAAAATGCCATTTCTAATTGTTAGAAGGGAGTGCACTTCTCCATCAGCTTTAAAGCTAATGCACATTTAAAGTTTTTTTGTTTAATGTAGAACTAAAACCTGAATTTAGTGTCCACTGGGAGGTGAGTCACAGATCAGAACATAAAATCACCTCTAGAATGACTAATTGTGACGTTTGCCGGTAATCTGTGTGTTATCTCATGTACAGAAATCCACGCATTTACTTTTTGCCTGTTAAAACAAACATAAGCTATTTAAAGACAGATCTGTGCAGATGACGTTATACTGCATGCTTTTAACGACAAGAAAGCTGAGAGTTCACAAACACATAGGTGGGGTGAGGTTTCCATAATTGACTGATAGGAGCCTGTTTGGGCCTTTGGTGAGGCGGTTTTTACTTGTGTTTGACTGAATAAACACAAGACTGCGATGATGAGGCTGCCAGAATACTCCCACACCGTAATATGTGTGTTAATGCTCGCTGAGGTTTCGTACTAGGTTTCGTACGTTTATTATCTGGTTTCCTCTTCTCACCGTTGTCGTTGTTGTTGTTTCTCTTGATCTTGACACCAGAGGAAGCCGGGGCTGTAAAGTGTTTTTATTTTGCACCTCTCTCACTATCTCACACCTTTGCTTCCTGCAGCATCTGCAGCGCACGCTGTGAACAAGAAAGACTTCTTGTTCTTCTCAAGGAGGTTGTGTGTGTGTGTGTGTGTGTGTTTTTGTGTTTGTTTGTGTGTGTGCGTGTGTGTGTGTTGTGTGTGTGTGTGTGTGTGTGTGTGTGTGTGTGTGTCCGGACAGAGTCTTCACACAACTCTTACTGTGGTTAAATATTTGAACTCTGATGTGAGATAACTGGATATACAGTGGGGCAAAAAAGTATTTAGTCAGCCACCGATTGTGCAAGTTCCCCCACTTAAAATGATGACAGAGGTCAGTAATTTGCACCAGAGGTACACTTCAACTGTGAGAGACAGAATGTGAAAAAAAAATCCATGAATCCACATGGTAGGATTTGTAAAGAATTTATTCGTAAATCAGGGTGGAAAATAAGTATTTGGTCACCTCAAACAAGGAAAATCTCTGGCTCTCACAGACCTGTAACGTCTCCTGTAAGAAGCTTTTCTGTCCCCCACTCGTTACCTGTATGAATGGCACCTGTTTGAACTCATCATCTGTATAAAAGACACCTGTCCACAGCCTCAAACAGTCAGACTCCAAACTCCGCCATGGCCAAGACCAAAGAGCTTTCGAAGGACACCAGGAAAAGTATTGTAGACCTGCACCAGACTGGGAAGAGTGAATCTACAATAGGCAAGCAGCTTGGTGTGAAAAAATCAACTGTGGGAGCAATCATCAGAAAATGGAAGACATACAAGACCACTGATAATCTCCCTCGATCTGGGGCTCCACGCAAGATCTCATCCCGTGGGGTCAAAATGATCATGAGAACGGTGAGCAAAGATCCCAGAACCACACGGGGGGACCTGGTGAATGACCTGCAGAGAGCTGGGACCAAAGTAACAAAGGTCACCATCAGTAACACACTACAACGGCAGGGAATCAAATCCCGCAGTGCCAGACGTGTTCCGCTGCTGAAGCCAGTGCATGTCCAGGCCCGTCTGAAGTTTGCCAGAGAGCACATGGATGATACAGCAGAGGATTGGGAGAATGTCATGTGGTCAGATGAAACCAAAGTAGAACTTTTTGGTATAAACTCAACTCGTCGTGTTTGGAGGAAGAAGAATACTGAGTTGCATCCCAAGAACACCATACCTACTGTGAAGCATGGGGGTGGAAACATCATGCTATGGGGCTGTTTTTCTGCCAAGGGGACAGGACGACTGATCCGTGTTAAGGACAGAATGAATGGGGCCATGTATCGTGAGATTTTGAGCCAAAACCTCCTTCCATCAGTGAGAACTTTGAAGATGAAACGAGGCTGGGTCTTCCAACATGACAATGATCCAAAACACACCGCCCGGGCAACAAAGGAGTGGCTCCGTAAGAAGCATTTGAAAGTCCTGGAGTGGCCTAGCCAGTCTCCAGACCTCAACCCCATAGAAAATCTGTGGCGGGAGTTGAAAGTCCGTGTTGCTCGGCGACAGCCCCAAAACATCACTGCTCTCGAGAAGATCTGCATGGAGGAATGGGCCAAAATACCAGCTACTGTGTGTGCAAACCTGGTAAAGACCTATAGTAAACGTTTGACCTCTGTTATTGCCAACAAAGGTTATGTTACAAAGTATTGAGTTGTATTTTTGTTATTGACCAAATACTTATTTTCCACCCTGATTTACGAATAAATTCTTTACAAATCCTACCATGTGGATTCATGGATTTTTTTTTTCACATTCTGTCTCTCACAGTTGAAGTGTACCTCTGGTGCAAATTACTGACCTCTGTCATCATTTTAGGTGGGGGAACTTGCACAATCGGTGGCTGACTAAATACTTTTTTGCCCCACTGTACAGGAAAAACAGAGTTTGTGCTCTCACAAGTTTGAAAGTAAATATGTGGCAGGAGCATCTTTATTGTTCAGCACAGCCTGAACTCTCTTAGGCAGCTTTCTTGTCATTGATTTAAAGAATAGTTCTCTGGACTTCTTGAAGGACATTCAAAGCTCTTCTTTGTTTCATTGCATTCTACCAAGCTGATCCAACACAGCTTCAATAACCTTAAGGCCATGACTGATAGTGGCACTGTGATTGGGCATTGGTAAGATGTTTTCCAGATGGTACTGTGTGGTGCATCAAAATCTGATGGTACTTTTCAACTTTGAGGAGATCCTGAACACCACTGTCTGAGGCCACGTCCACACTAATATGTTTTTGTTTGAAAACGCATCTTTTTCTCTCCGTTTTTGGGCAAAGAAAACTGAGCTTTTGAAAACGCTCTCCAAAGTGGACACGTTTGAAAACGCCGTTTTCTCATCGCAGTGTGGAATGTGAACCCGGAGCCTTTTGAAAACAATGACGCATTTTAGTCATATGATGCAGTCGTGTGACCAATTCAACTAAGATGCAGGACGGCATTGTAGTCTATATTCTCGCTCGATTTTGCACTTTGTACTTTTGTGTTACTCACAGCAACAACTCCACCTCATTGTCAGTCCATTTAAAAAACTTGGAGCTTTTCCTCGACAATTTGCCGCGACGTTTCAAAGAGCCGGAAAGTAAATAAACGGCAGACAGAAATGAGGCAGGAATCGTCTTATGTGTCACGCATGCGCAGTACAGAACATAAGCGTTTTCAGCCGTTTCAGTGTGGATCCGCAACTTTTTGGAAACAATTAAAAAAAATAGTATGTACCAGCGTTTTTAGACGAAAACACCGTTTCCAAACTTATGCAGATTAGTGTAGAGGTAGCCTGAAATGCAACCCAAAGCCATGGCAGAACCTCCACCGTGCTTTACAGATGGCTGTAGACATTCACTGCTCTGTCTCCTGACCTCCTCTTTATACAATAATGACGATTTGAACCAACTATTTCTGATTTGGTTCATCTCTCCATAAGATTTTCAGTCCAATTCTCGTGTAATTTGGCGAAACTCAACCTTTTCTCCCCTTTCCGTAGCTTAAGAATGGCTTCCTGACAGCCACCGTTCACTGAGACCATTTCTAATGAGGCTCAGGTGAACACTGATAGATCAACTAAAGGAAAAAAATCCTCTGAACGTGGCCAGGTACAAGTGAGTGGGTGTCTAAGACAAATTTGTCAGATGTGGGCGGCTGAGTTGAAGAAATGAACTCCCACCAAAGCGAATGTGACAGGAAGTGTCCAGGATTTCTCCCATTGCCCTGACAGCCCACTGATCACCCCCATTCCTGTCATCTGCCCCTCAATGTCCCCACAATGGGAGACCTGACACCCCTTCACCTGCTGCAGAGGCTCAGTTTGTAATGTGCAGACCTGTGCTCTTACTAAAAGGCACAGGTCTTATCGCTCCCTCTTCATTCAGCTCTGTAATGATTGAACTGTGTGGCTGCAGCAGGACAAACAGGACCATACTGCTCTTAATTACTTTATAATAATCAATAGCTGTCTGCTTTTTACCAAACTGAGTCTTGCAAAAGCAAGTCATTTGGAAATGTATCCATTTTCTTAATTTTCAACAGATTTTTCTCTGATGATTCTCTACGGGGACCTTGCCATCCTGTGTTTAGTTCGAGTCTATGAAAACAGAACGTAATATGAAGACAGCGATTAGCATACTATGACCCTACGGTTATTATGATAAGCAAGACTGAAACAAGGAAGGAAATGAATTCGTACGATGCAAGATCAGATTACTTGAGTTTTGTGTCAAACTGTTTTTACAGAGCTCGCTTTTTCTGTGAAAACATTTTTTAGAGTTGTTTACCTTCTTCGGAGGGTCACCGTAGAGAGAGTGGGTATAAAATGAGGGGGGAAAGTAAGAATTACTCCAAAAATGAGTTCCAGTCTGCCAGTTTTTCACACCCATAGACTGTATATAAAAGATGCACATAAACAGTTTGCTAAGCCTCCACTTTAGCTTTATGACCATAGCTGTGACTTCAGCCAGACATGACCACATTTAAAGGAGGAGGCTGAGCATCCACAGTATTGTCTGCTGCTACTAAGCTCTGTTAGCAATGGGCCTCCATAAACTGTATGGATGCAATGCACAGATGCCCGCTAATTAATGCTAAATATAGAATCTTATTCACCAAAACTAGAGCACAGATTTTAGTTTAGTTGAAGTTTGTTTACTCAGTTACCAAAGATCAGGCGTTTAAAGTGCTTCCAAGGATGAAAACTTTAAGCCTTAACATAAGTTTAGGTGGTGAGTCTAAATACATAAATCGTTTCTCTCTTTGTAGCTGACATTAAGAGCAAATTTAGCTATAGAACCCTTCATTTCTGCTATAAAGCTTGACCATATAAACAGGAGGATGTGTGGCCATTTTGAAGTCAGCTCCAATGTTGCCTCTGAGTTCTAAATAAATGTAAAGTCATTGTAAAGGAACAAATTTGAAAAATAACACCAGTAGTTCAAGGCCATAGCATGTGGCATGCTAAATGTAATAGAGTAGTACAAGTATTTTTACATCACGGACCAGTGAGACTCTCCTATCTGTCTCTGTAAAGACATTTGAACAATCCACCCTATATTATTATACAATATATATATATTTATATATATATATATATATATATAGAGAGGAGAGAGGAGGAAGGGAGAGAGAGAGAGAGAGAGAGAAGAGAGAGAGGGCGGGGAGAGAGGGGGTGGTTAGGGTGGAGAGGAGGAGAGAGAGTGGAGACAGATGAACGGAGAGAGGAGAGGAGAGAGGAGAGAGGGAGAGAGAGAGAGAGAGAGAGAGAGAGAGAGAGAGAGAGAGAGAGAGAGAGAGACAGAGAGAGAGAGAGAGAGAGAGAGAGAGAGAGACGAGAGAGAGACAGAGAGAGAGAGAGAGAGAGAGAGAGAGAGAGAGAGAGGGTTCATGAGGGTTGTCATTATCAATGGAAACAGCTGTAAAACGTATGAAAATACAGTTAAAAGTTCATAATGTATGCGCTCCTTCATGTTTTCCAAAGCCTTCCAGAGGGTCGGGTTGGAGTTGGACACCAGAGGGCCCACTCTTCCCCCTCTGTTGTAGTATTTTAGCTAAAAGTTTTAAAAAATGAGTATAAAATGCTGTGATGGACATGGATAAAGTAATGGTTTTGATTGCCTTGTCAAGGAAGATGGATGCTTCCAGTTTTTCCAGAGTCTTTTATCGTATCAAACTTTTGCTTCCACTGAAGAAAAGTAGCAGCAATGAGTTCACGAGATCAACATCAGATCTCTTCCGTGCCGCTGTGTACACTTTCCCACCAGAGAAGAAGAGATCACATGCCTGGTGAAGAGTTTGTTTTGTTTCTATCAGATTTACGTTTGAAGTAGTTTCTAAAACCATGGTTACCACAGTCTGTAACAAAGCAACCAAAGATCTCAGTGAAGGTCCAAAAAAACAAAAAGGTCAAATGTTTAAAAAGCTTGAAATGGTGCAACTGTTACACTGTTTCCAAGGTTAAGTTTTTCCCTCACTCTGCTGCCCTGCCCAGCTCAAATGTACTACAGGAGTGCCAGAGGATGGAGTGTGTGCCAGTGGATGCCAACTGCAGGGCACTCCCTCCCTCTCTCTCTCTCACACTCTCAGCCCATCCTACCCGAGCCCATTCTTCCACCCAGTGATATTGTAATTTGCCAATTGCCTCGCAGTCTTTCAACACCAGACACCACCTGATTAAAATGCTTGCGTCCAACATACTGGGCAGTAATGGCAATGAAAGACAATCCCCTTGAGAAAGAGGGGCATTTTTGCGCCAAAAAAGCTTGAGAGGGAAATCGGGTTAAGCGACGTGTGAAACCGCCGTAGAGAAGCAGATAAATTGAACGGCAGCTAAAATTTCCTATTATGTCCCCTTAATGCCGGGGGAGGGCTGTAAGGGACTTGACTTCAGAGGCAGGGCTGTCCCAGAGAGAGGCGGCTTCTTGGTAAAGAAAGGAATTTGTCACTCATGCTCTTAAACTCTTAAATCTCCTCTAATACACTACAATCAGCAGGCTCTAATGTTCACAGAGTGGGTTTCCCTCCACGCTCAGACTCCGGGCTCTGCTGCGATTTTACGCCTCCTCTCAGAAGATGAAAAACAATCTGGGTTCCCAACCCTGCATGTGTGTTTTAAACTGTATGTGTGCTCATAGGGGTCCGTATACCTCCTCCCTCCCTCCTTTCCTCTTCTCTTTCCTTGGTGGTAATGTTTTGGCTAGTGGCTCTCAAAGCCTTTTGAAGTCTCTGTGTTATCTTGGTGTCAGCTGCGGCGAGGATGGTCAAGGTGGGAGAACAATACACTCAACCGCCACGTCAGATAGTTGCAGCATGGACAACTGCAGCCGTTAAATGAAGTTATGTGTTATGTTTTCCCTCTGAAGTGTGTGTCCTTGCACTTCCACTTCCTCTAAAGTCTTGCAGCACTGCGGCCTCATCACAGGCCGGCCTGTGGGTACGTGTGCGTTATGGCCCATTTGTCGAGGACTTACAAATAGCCAGAAATACATTTTTTGCTAAAACAAGACACGAACATTGCATTTGCACATCTTACACACAGAGACCGTCCTTTAATTTAACATGCAAGAGTGTTAGGAGCAGTGCTGCAATTCAAGTGTGAGCGCGTGCGCAGATTGGTGCAAGTATATTTTTGAATCTACTCATACACACCCTGATGGCGGTTGGTTGTATGAGTTATAGTTTTGTTTCCCAGAAGTACATCCAAACCCAGAGAGGACACACACATACACACACACACACACACACACACACACACACACACACACACACTCAGTCTGGAACACAGTGTCATTGAAGCATCGCAACTTCACAAACACCAGCAGCTACAAACCCACAAGGAGGTCACTGGGGGAAATCCGGTCAAGGTGGGAAACATGATTTCATGAAGTGGTCATGAAGCCCAAAACCTGCCTGGCGTCATTCTCGTCCACCATATTTGGAATAACGCTGAGATGCGTGTGCACATTTTTCCTCGTAGAACGCCTGAATTTTACAAATAGTCTTTTTTTTTCTCTTTTTTTTAAATTTCAGCTCAGGTTTCAATTATTTTGGATTCAGTGACACACCACTACATGTAATGGTTTTTCCTTTCATGACACTCGATGGGCTCAGTCTGTGGGCTGCTGTGTCGTAGAAACATACTATAATCCGTACGTGGCTCATGCTTTCCTTGTAGTAATCTAGGTGTGTCCACCATATTTTTTTTAACCCTTATCCTGATAGGGAACACCAGGTTTCTCTTTTCCCTGTCAGGAGTTTTAATACATCTGCTAAAACGCACCGACTTGACTAAGATTTCAGTTGAGGTACTCAAAGCGTCCGCAGAACACGTCTCATTTTTCAGCCAGTTAACGTGAGTCACTGGTAACACAGAAGAATTAGCTTTAAATGTCTAGTCGGAACATTATGCATCAATAAATACTTTTATATATTTACAATTAGTGATTGTCACATGTTACAAGAATTCAGATTGAAATGTGGTAGTACAGCAACTTGTACCAGCTGGTTAGTTCAACATTTTGTAAATTTGTAATAAAATATTTAGCACTAATTTATGTTTAATAACTGTGCATAGACGGTGTGTAGCTAATTTAGCTCATGGGCACATAAACATAATCTAACATGATTGCTGATATAACCTGTTTAGATTTGATATGTTTAATTAAAAGACATGCACCAGCTCCTCAATAGCGTAGCATTAACATAATTAACCATGTGCCCTAAATGCAAATAGTAAATTCTTACAGACAAACTAGGTATAATGAAATATTTAAATGTAGCAGCTGTCATATATAAGTGTTAAGTAACTTTAAGTAGCATTCTGACAAAACAACGTTGGCCTGCTAATATAGTATTTAAAAAGAGGTCGTCTGAGGACATGCACCGTCTGTTTTAATGCCATTAGCATAACACATCTGCCAGTGACCCTGACACTACTCTGTAATAAAAGTAACACTAAATTCTTTCCTACTGAGAGTATTATCGCCTTTCTTGTGTAGCTAAATTAGCTGATTGGCAAAGAAGAGTGTTAGTTTTCTAATACGATGACACGTCTAAAAAGTGTTTAACAAATGAATTAAACCACGGCCCTACAAGAGAGTTCAGACTATGTTGGAAAATAAAGGTGTTCATACCAGATATCGACTTTGAAGGTCATTGTAACTATAATATATATCCATGTATGTCTGCACATGCTTCGATGTTTCTGTATCTATTTCCTCGTTTGATAACAAAATATATACTTTTGCACAAAGGTGTGTATTATAGCCTTGCAGGTAATTTTTACATCCAAGTTCTACATTATCAAAGTGTTTATTAGCTTAGAGATTATTTACATTTGAATGTTTCAATGTCATTTGTAGTAAATCATTAGTTTTAACGTTTCTTGTTGGCACCACACACATCTTGCTTACCATTTCAGTTTGTAAAATCCCCCCCTGGTTCCAACTGTAACCTTGTGCCTCCTTTTGAGCTTGATTGTATAAAATGTGTTTTATATGTAAAACAGTGTGTGCATATATTTTAAATGTTTGTTCTCTTCTGTGCTCAGACATGGCAGGTGTGTTCACGTGTCCGCCTGCGGCCCTGGATTCAGGCGTCGGGCTCCTGTGTCGGCTGTTCGAGATGTGGGGGGAGGTACAAGCCGGCATCCTTGCTCTGACAGAGTGGCTGCTGGGGGAGGATGAGCACAGCCAGGATGCAGCTGTAAATGAAGCTTCTAGTCTGGTGAGTGTCGTTCACTCAACTCTTATTTTACATGATTTTCATTTATTTGTCATTGTGACCTGAGTGCAGATGCATATGGACAACTTGAACTGTAACACTGTGGTAAAAGAACATCACGACCAGTTCGAAAAAACAGTGGGAAGTGTTTGCTAGACAGTAGACTACATATGCTAGCAATGATTTTCATTAGGTAAACGGATGCGTCTCAAGGTTGCATTTTCTATGGCTGCACAAGGATTGTTTGTGAAGTGTTAGGGTGAAAGAAATTGCTGACACTGCTGTGTAGGGGATATATTAGTTTCTATATTAACACACTGACACAAAGTCACAGTTTGATTCATGTTAATGTGGTGTCTGTGAAGTGTGAAATATCAGGAACAATTTGCTCTTGCTGTCATGTTCTGCTCTCACAAGAAGTCAATATATTTGAGTTCTTTAAGTAACCAAGGTTTCTGCTCTGTACCCACATTTGGTTTAGCCATCTGTTTAGTTGCTCGTGTATTTTTGAGCTTTGGTTGATTAGATAAACACAACCCAAAGTATTGTGTTCTTAGAGCTGCCAGTTTTTGGTACTGAGTCATATAAATCTGTTTAATGTGAACGCTGTTACTCGTACTAACCATAGACTGTATATAAAAGATGGACTGGGCCACCAACCATAGTCTGTATATAAAAGATGAACTTAGCCACCACCAGTTAGTTCATGAACTCTTCTCCCAAAGCCTCAAACTGAGTGTTTTAACTGTGTTTTAACATAATCTCGATGTTTTGAAACCAGATATGAAAATCTGGGGGTGGAATGTGTGTGAGAAACCAAGGTAGATACCATATCGCAGCAACTTGTCAGCTTGAATAAAGGCCCACCATAAAAGGTATCCTTTATTTGTATCATATCGTTTATTTGACTCCAGCTGGGACCACAACGAGCCCTGGAGTGACCTTAAAAGAGCACAATTGACGTATTAGCGATCTGTTAGCTACTTGCTAGTCTTTTGGCATCTGCATTCATAATGCAGATGCCAATTAAATGGAATTAGAAATGCTAATTATGGAGTTTTGACGTTGCATGGTTTGTCGAGCAGAGGGGCAGTTTGTTGGCAACACATCTGTTTGGAACCCCACAAACACAACAACCAGGTGATCCAAGCAGTATCGCCAAATCACAACAACAGTCACTTAAATAGACTGTATATATATATATGTGTGTGTATATATATATATATATGTGTGTGTATATATATATATATATATGTGTGTGTATATATATATATATATGTGTGTGTATATATATATATATATTTGTGTTGTGTATATTATATATATATATTTGTTATATGATATATATAGTGTGTTGATATATATTGTGTGTGTATATATATATATATTGTGTGTGTGTATATATATATATATATAATATGTGTGTGTGTATATATATATTAAAATTGTATATATATATATATATGTGTGTCATATATATTATGTGGTGTGAATATTATATATGTGGTTATATATATATATTATTGTTATATATATTAAATATATGTAATGATGATAGATATAATGGATAGAGATGATATATGATGTGTGGTGTGTTATATATGTGTGGTGTGTGTGTATATATGTGTGTGTGATGTGTATATAGTGTGTGTCGTGTGTGTAATATGTGTGTGTGTGTATATATGTGTGTGGTGTGTGTGTATGATATCTGATTGTGTGTGTGTAGTGTAGTATGATGTCTTGTGTGTGTGTGTATATATATATATATATAACACTTGATGTATATATTATATATATATATATGTATATATGTATTGTGTTATAATATATATATATATATAATCATCCAATATATATATTATACACAGCACATATTATATTATTATTATATATAATAAGAGCACACAATATATTTTATTATATATTGAAAATATATACACACATATTAGATATATATTGATTAAGAGTGGTGAGTAAAAACCTAACAGCAGTTTATATATATATATATTTATTACAGCAGCGAATATATTATATAACTTATATACAAAACATTATTTTGAGAATTTTCAGAATTGACGAACTCCGCCACATATATACTATCACGTATAATACTATATAATATATATATTATTATATAATATATATATTTCTCACTATTACCCTCTTTTCTCTCTCTGAAAGAACATCGACTACTGTACATCTATCATATTTGCTCTGTTCATTTTTTAGAAAGTATGTCATCACCTTATATACACCGTCTCTACCACTCTTGACTATATATTGAGCCTCATTTTTTTATACTACTCTTACCCCATCTATTTTTCTTACTCAACAATTAATTGTCAATTAAATATGGTATAGTATTTTAGAATCGATTATATACCGTACCCATATTATCTCACACTCTCATAACATATATATACTCATACTTGAGGTAACCTAATCAATATCTCACTATCTAATCAACCTCATTTTAAAAAAAAGAATAAACATCCCATATACAGTCTGACTCCTCAGATAATATAGGACCCTAGGAGGACGCAGCTAGATCATTAAATCACATATACTAAGGATAACAGGGGATGAATTATTCACAAACGCAAAAATGCCTTCAGCTTATTTCATCTCCTATGAACTTCTAGTTGCAATGACTTAGTTTATATTGGCATAAGGTAAAGTTTTCTAACATCAAGTGACAGATGTTTCCTCAATAGATATTTGTTTTTGAAATTAGCTAGTCTAAATATAGCAAAAATTTCAGAACAATTTCAGCAACTACCACTTATAATATATTATATATTGCATCATAGTTGTTTTACCTATACACCATCACTTAAGGTAATTATTATATATGCTATACTAACGATAATGATGCCAGGCTGCAATAATTAAACGACAGTCTAAAATTGAGATTAGATGTCGATTCACATTACTCTGAAGTAATCTGAGTTATTGTTTTATGAAAAGTTTAAACAATCGTTATTTACTATTAAAATTTAGGCATACTCAATGGGATGTGATTTAAGGTCTAATTATGAGCAATATAAATTAGGCTAATGCTCAAAAATATTGAAGTTTTTAACATTTTATATTTTAACCTTATTTATATTGAGGCAGGAGCATTAGTATATTTTACTTAGATTAGGTGGTGATCTTTATTTATATTATTTATTGTTCTTATAGATATCATTTCGTGATAATGTTACAGCTACAATACAGCAATGATATTCCATATTACATACTACTAACAGTCACATATTCATTTATTACTGGCTTAAGAGATCTTTTTCAGACTTTTAAAACTTATCGTGGGCTCAAATTTTTGTCATTGTATTTACTGAAGACCAATTGAGTTTAATGTAAAGTCATAAATAAATGATCAAAGCATTTTAAATAGGTATTTCATACAAACAAAGCGATACCATCGTACATATAAGCTAAGATTACTTGAGAGATACTGCAAGGTTATCAAGTGTTATGACATCTGTATGAGACTGATCATAGACTTATTCAGACTCAAAAATCAGATAAAGCATGAACTTACTTCCTAAATAACTGTAAATCTGATGTCGAGAATAGCCACCTCAGTATCAATTAAGACATTTATAAACTAGTACAAAAATGGGCAGCCAAACAAATGAAACAATACAAACACCAGCTAAATACTTACTATTCATCTGCTGTGTGCATTTTGGGGTAATTGGAGTGAAAGTGATTTCTTTCTAGAATTATTCCTTTGTGGCTGTGAGCCTCTATGAAACAATCGATTTACTGTTTAAATCTACTTCTCTGCAGACTTCACCTTTGACCTTTTGGATATAGAAGATCTTTACGTTATCATCCTCCCCCAATAGACATTTGAGTGAAATTTCATCATGGTTAGCAAAACACGTTTTGTGAGCTCAGTGTGATCCTGTCCTATATGACTGATGTACCAACTGACAGTCTGAAAACATGAATCCTTCAGCCACAACAAGTGTCACTACAGAGACTAAAAGATGTTTGGCTACACGTGTTTGAATTATTCACCTCCATAAAACTCCCATACAAAACCAATTTTCAAAGTTTTGGTTAATTATTTAACAAAACTAATAGATAAGAATGAAATACTACTTAAACTCTAATTTACTAAACTAGGTCTGTCACCACTAATGCTTATATGTATATGTTTTTGTTCATCTGGGCTTTCCACAAATGATAACACATCGTTCACATACAGCTCTATTACACAATGCTTTTACACTTTTTAAGACTGAAAATTAAAAGCAAACCTTTTTAAATAAGGAAAATATACAGGAGGCATTTGCCATTAACTTGTAGTCGACTGCTAAATTTCATGAGAATTTTCCTCTGATCCAAACCCTGACTACATGTTCTAATGCAGGCTAAACCATTCAGGCTTTGCAGTACACCTGCATTTAATTACGCACTAATCAAGTGCCCCTAAAAGCTTGAAAATCTTTGGTGGATAACTCAACAGTCAAATGTCAACTAATGAAAAGGGAAGGTTAGATTTAAGTACTCTGTTGCCAGTATACTGTCTCCGGCATCGGCATAACCGTCTTTCCAGGCAGCCTAGACATTTTCAAAAGATTTACCTCAGCTGCTACTGTAAGAATATTTTATTGATGATACAGTTTTACTGTCAAAGCAGCTGTAAATATTTGCAACAGTTGGGAATCTGGAACAAATAAACTTTTTACTATTTGTTATTACTTATTTATTTGCAAATTTTACTTTTGAAGTATAATTCTGAAGTACAACTGGGTGCTTAAAACCCTTACCTCAACAAACACGGGCTTTATTTTTGCATTTATTTACAAAGTGCAGGGTAGACATACAGACAGCAGGGGACTGACATGCAGCAAAAATATGGCCAACTTGAAGTCAAAGTGGATTCAGTGACTAACCCATTTCAGCCCAAGTATCCTCTCTGTAACTATTGCTCCTTAACACTGTATTTACACTGCCAGAGGTGGGTGATGCTTTTTGTGGACACATGTATAAAAAATATCATTATTACTTTGGCTTTTGCTGTTCAGTATTCCCCAAATTACTTAAATCCTCTCAGAATTTATCATTAAGATCAATATTTAATTTTAGGCAGCAGGCGATGGTTACAGGAGAGATATTTTTTTGACAGAATTTCTATAGTTGGCACAGGCGTTTAATTAATAAGCCTGAAATTTTAAATGATAAAAAAAATCAAGAAAGTGATTAGAATGAAAGCAGTTTATAGTCAATTTAAAAAATGTAATTGCCAATTAATTTATAGTGCACCTTTTTTCATTTCTGGTTTCAGGGTATTTCCAACTAATTGATGATTACATCATTATAGTCGCTATATTATTAATATACACTACACACATTACATATATATATAAATAATATATAAACAAACATAATACATGATCATATATACTAATAGCAAATTCTATTCATTTCTGGTTTCAGGGGGTTATATCTACAAACACTAACATCATTAGATGTATCTACTATCACAGAAGTAACATATACAGATGTTCAAACTTAATTGTTATTATTCCAATCAACAATATAGAAGATGCTAATTAATACAAGAGTTGTACCATTAGAGCAATGATTTAATATAATAACTATATATATATTGATTCTCAGAACATACTGACCTACCATTCAATGATGTCAACAGTATGTGATATTAGACTACTATAGCATTAGTATGGGTTCGTGTGTATATGTATACACACGTATATACGTATACGTGTATATAAATATACAAATATACACGTATACGTATATACGTGTATATGTATACACACGTATACGTATATACGTGTATATGTATACACGTATGTATATACGTGTATATATATATGTATATATATGTATGTATATATAGTGCTATTTCTTACTTCTTGTACTGTCTGTTTTTGTTACTGTTTGTACTGGAGCACCGTAACCAACATAGTTTCATTTAGGGATCAATAAAGGATTCTGATTTTTACTGATTGCCTGGCAACAAGAACAGGATTCTTGAAACTAACTGGATGAATAGTTTCAAAAACTAGCATTTGAGGCCACAAACTCATAAGGAAAATGTTTGAGAGGTCATAGACCAGGCGAGTATTAGGTTTGTTTTAAGATGAATTGCAGTATAATCTGACTTACTTTGGAAACCTAAGGAACCTGAAGCACTTCCAGATGGGCACTTCATTTTTCAGGCCTGGAAGCTGTGTCCGTCTTCTATATACAGTTTATGATAGTGACTAAACCACGGGGATTTATTATCAAGTGTTTTAGGCCTGGGATTGTTTTCTCAAAGTAAAGCTTCAGAGTTAGTCTCTCCTGGCAGCAGAAAGCATATCTTGAGTTATTGTGACAAGTCAGCAAAAATCTAGCTTTTAAAGTACAACAACATTTACAAAAGTCTCTGTTTTAGGGCTCTTAAAAGCGTAGATTTGTGTGGATACAGGCTTACTTACAACACAGAACTGTTTTTAGTAAAAACAAATACATATATGTGAGTATAGATGTTGTGATTTTTGTGAATTTAGTGAAGGTGATGGAACATTTAGCAGCTATAGATTGAGATACTTCATTGATGATTTGGTGGAAACTGGATCGGTATTACACAACCAGCTCTAGGTGTGGGAGGGGGGAAAGCAAACTCTTTAAATTCCCTTCCAGTAAAGTGACTTCCATTTTGCTTTTGACCAGGACGATGACGACTTCCTGTTCGAGAAAGGGGATCTAAACCTGTGGGCTGAGCCCATCCAGTGGGTGAAGCTGCTTCACAGACACCTTGGCTCCCTCATCCTAACCTTCAAGGACACTCAGGAACCGGGATCTGCTGGGCTGGACCAGGTTAACCAAATCCACACTCTGGCCCAAAGCAAGGCCCTCAGCTCCCAGCAGGCCCTGGACTCCCTCCCAGCTCTGCCTCAGTTCTGCTGCACCATCGAGCACGCCCGGCTGACGCTGCGTCAGCAGAGGGCCGCTCTGTCTCTAGAGGTGCTGGACAGGCTGAGACAGAGAAGCTAGAAGAGATCTGTTTTAGTTGCACCAGTTGTTTATTTTCGATGGGAAAAGACTTCCAAATATTTCAGTTATCACATAAATGGATTTTAATGGCCCGACACAGGAGACCACAGGCTGGTTTTGTGGCGAAGTCTTTTAATGATCAAGTGGAGGGAATGAAGGAACTCTGATGTTTTTTGTTTTTTACTTCATGTCTTACAAATGTTGCTCTCATTGATTGCCAGAAGCGTCATAAGTGCATGATTACTGTTCCGTTATTAGTGTACTTTTTAAATCCAATGTTCCCAACTGCTAAAATGGAAAAAATAAAACATAATGTCCTGTTTTTTTTTTTTTCCTTTGTTTGTTTCTAAATGCTACGATGGTTTTAAAGAGGCTGCAGATGATAATAACAACACTTTGTGAACATGTGTGCTGATTTCTGGCAATTGTGGAGCCATAACAATAATTCAAGCCGGGCTTGTGCGAAAACAACACTCGGCGCACTGTTCTCTTATCAGCGGGAATGTGTCACACGACAAACTTCCAACAGTGTCAGCATTGAGCTCGCAGTGCGTCCCGCGCTCTCCATGTCCACCAGGGAATTTTAATTCGGAACAAAACAACTCGGGCGCCTTGAAGCTTTTCGGGCTTGAGTGCGGCGATTGTGTCGGCGCTGACACGTCACCAGAGTTGTATTTCAGCGTACGCTTTTGACTCCTGTGTGTTTATACGAGGTGTTATTTTCCTGTGATATTTAATTTACTGCAGGACTCTTCCCATTGGACTGTGTTTTTATTCTTCCCTCTAGTTTTCCCGGTTATGTAATTAGGAGGCAGGCACAATACGCTACTGTCCTCCCTGAGTGTGTGTGTGTGTGTGTGGATCCATGCTGCCCCCTCATTCAGCTGGACCCTTCTCTCTCCCTCTCTCCCTGGTAGCCATGTTCCCAGTTACAGTAAAACTGACGTAATGTTTTGGAGCGCCTCGACATCCCCCAATAAAAACAGAGCCGTGCAAAGGGAGAGCGGTTTCTGCGGAACGAGGATGTGTTCGAGGGATTTCTCAGGAGCCTCGCTGTGTCTGTCCTTCACATTAAACTATTTATCACAACTTTGCAAATAGTCCTGGGGCAGCCCTCAGCCTAATTTTAGGGTTGGTAGTAGTAGATTCCAAGCTCTTATGTCACTTGTTTTTCGCTTGTTGCTGTTTTCCCTTTTTTTTTTTTTTTGCCCTTCTTCCATCTCTAACCAAACCATTCAGCCCTTAACAGTACACTGAATCATGTCACAGAAGGAAAACTTTTAGAATCACTCTTCCAATTATAATAATATATGGAAAACCAGTGTTGCAGAAACCAGTCATTTCTGGTGATATGTGTTGCTTTTTTCCTTCTTTTTTTTTAAAATACCCTCCTGCCTGAAATATCTGCCTTTCGGAGGCCTGATATAGAGCTCCCGTGCTCTGCTGCCAACTCTGCAATCTTTCCACTGTGGTTTTTTTTTTTATCTTGTCATAACTCCAGAGAGCAGACTTGAGGAGTTTGACATTTTCATGTGAACATTTTGCCATCCTTGCAAGGATGGGGGGACTTATTGCAACCGCACTGCACTCTTTGACTTTACAACCGAGGGACTTTTTATTGTTAGGCAGGGAGGTTTTGTTAAAATGACAAAAACATGTTAAAAATGATTTTTTTTTTGCGTCTCAGGAGCTTTACTTTCACCTCTTTGTGCAGAAATACGAATTGCTGTGCTTTTATTTAAAAAAAATAATCAGTTAAAAGTATGATAGTGCTCCAGTTTAACTGTCCTGGGTGGACCTCTAAAATCTTATCCAGCTCTGGTCAGCAGGTGGCGCCTCAGTCCTCCTCCCCTTTCGCCGATCCCCCTGCTGCTCTCTAGGGGGCAGTGTTGCTCTGTCGCTCCACACAAAAACCACATTCCTGCACAGTCTGGGCCTTCTTGAGGTTGGAGGATGGTGAAAAACAAGTTTTAGAGGAACTTAGAGGAGTGCTTTAAAAAGACTGAACCAAAACAAATCTATTTACTGCAGTAATGACTCTGCACGTTGTGCTTTAGGAGTGACGGCTTCAAAGGTGAAAGCCAACACTTTTAAAAAAGCTTAGTCGTGACAAGATTAAAGTGGGTCATGGTGGCATATAGAACCTGTGTGTGTGTAGAGTGGATACTGTGGATTATGCAACCAGTGGAGTCTAAAAATTGTGCTGCACTCTGACTGGTCTTTTCTGCGCTCATACTTGTGGTCTCACCCCATCCACAGGCAGAGAAGCAGGGAGAGGCTGAATTTCCTTCCATTACAAATACATGTGTCAGCTTCTAAGTGCACAAGAAAAGAAGACTGTCGGTTCAAATCCCAGGACTTCAGGAGCCTTAAAACCTCCCTCTATTTACGACAGCGAGCTTCGCTAATGCGCTGCAGGCTGGCACGCATTCATAGTAGAGTACCACATTCTTTCTCAACGAGCCCAAAAAGCAAAACCAGCTTCCACAAAATTGTGTGATTTAAAAAAAATTTAAATAAAAAAATAAAAAAAGTTTCGGGGGCGTGAGAGGGTGGTGGTTGTAGGGGGGGTTGGGCTGGAGTTGTATTTCATTTTCAAGGCGTGGTGTTAAAGAATAGACGGCCAACCGGTGAATGGAAGTTTTTTTTTTCCTCGGGGAGGAGGCGGCTCCTCGAAAAAAGTTTGCGCCGACTTGAGCTCGCCCCTCCCCGGCCACGCAACATTTATACGAAGGCTTAGAGCTCCCAGCAAAGCACTCTGGCTCAGCGCTTCTTAAGGGGAGGAAATAAAACCACCTACAACTCAACAACACAAACCTAACCCCCCTCTTTCCCTCCCTCCTGTTTCTTTCACGGACTTAAACCTGCACAGAAGCTTTTTAAGCAACTTTTCAAAAGTTTTATTTTTTTTTCCACAACCAAAAACCAGTCGTGGCACAAACTACTGCTCGTCGCATTCAAGGATCCTGCTCGGTCCTCCATGAAAGAGGCAGTGCGGCAGCAAGTTTGGGGAAAAGAGATGTCAGCGACCGTCTTGTCAGCTTTCTACGACATGGACATGCTTTATAAGGTAAAGTTTGACGCTTTGAGAGTCTTTTCTTGTTCTGAATGAGTTTTGTGCTTGAAGTGGCGTACTAACTTGTGCACAGTTTGCATGTGTTCGACTGCAACAAGTTGTAAATACTGCAGGCGCAGTCTTTATGCCATGTGCTCAAAACAGTAACGCAGTTAACTGTCCGAGACGCTAACTTGGTGTCATTTCTTCCCAGCAGCAAGATAAAAGCATGAACATGAACGCCCTCCACATCAACAGCATGCTGGACAAGAAGGCGGTGGGAGCTCCGGTTGGCGCTCCCGGCTCCGGCGGCGCCTTCACGCCGGGATTTTACCGCAGAAACTCGACCAGCAACGTGGAGGCGATGAACAACGGCAACAAGTTCTCCATGGGCACCTACGACAGCCTCAAGGAGAACACGCCGAGCAGCAACAGCAGCGCCACGGTCCTCATTAACAAGGAGAACAAGTTTCGCGACCGCGCTTACAGCGAGAACGGAGAGCGCGGCGTGCTGCAGCAGAAGCCCGGCTCACAGATCAACTCCACCCGCTACAAGACCGAGCTGTGTCGGCCCTTCGAGGAGAACGGCTCCTGCAAGTACGGCGAAAAATGTCAGTTCGCTCACGGCTACCACGAGCTGAGGAGCTTGTCCCGCCACCCTAAATACAAAACTGAGCCGTGCCGCACCTTCCACACCATCGGCTTCTGCCCGTACGGTCCCCGCTGTCACTTTATCCACAACGCCGACGAGCGCCGGCCCGCTCCGCCCGCCAACGCTAACGTGCAGACGGTGGAGCCCAGATCGGCTCGCGAGCTCTGCGGCTACGGCCAGAGAGAGGTCCTGCCGCCGCAGCAGCAGCTCGGCTACACCCAGAGGGACAGACCAAAGCTTCACCACAGTCTCAGCTTCTCCGGCTTCTCCACCCACCACGGACTGGAGTCTCCCTTGCTCGACAGCCCGACGTCCCGGACCCCTCCGCCTCCCACCTCAGCCTCCTCCTGCACCTCCGCCCACAGCTACTACAACGACGACGTTCTGTCTCCGAACTCCGTGCCGTGCATCAACAGTGCCTTCTCTTTCCCCGGACAGGACCTAAAAGCCTTACTGGCCCCGCTGACTGTGCACACCAGCAGCAGCTACGCCAACAACCACTCCGCCGGTGCCTACTACGGGAACGTGCAGAGCAGCGTGTGCCCGCCTTCCCCTCCGACCTACAACATGAGCCACTTGCAGGCGCTGCGCCGCCTCAACGAGTCGCCGGTGTTCGATCCTCCTCCTAGCCCGCCAGACTCGCTCTCTGACCGGGAGAGCTATGCGAGCGGGTCCCTCAGCTCTTCCGGGAGCCTCAGCGGCTCCGAGTCCCCGAGTCTGGACGCTGGAAGACGTTTGCCAATCTTCAGCAGGCTGTCGATTTCAGATGACTAATCACACTTTTCATTTTTCTTTATTTTTTTTTCATATGGATTATGATGGACGAGTCAGGGGAGGTGGGTTGTCAGTGAGTGAGAGACTGTCCTTCAAAGCAGAGGATCCCAGGATCCCACCCCACTGCCCTCATTTCAGCAGCATCCATCCCTGCTGAAGTGCCTTCGTGCAAGACTTTTAAAATCTCTACCAGCTCTAAAGGTGCTGACCCTGCTCCGACCTCGCTGGAGGGGGGCAAGAGGAGAGTCTCACCCGCAGAGATCAATAAAGCTTCAGTTTAAAGTGTCCTTGACCTGGCATTAGACTAGTATTTTTTTCTTTATATGTAATATAGCTGTAATAAAACTTAGATAGCAAACAGAAGGCATTCCATCAGTGCCTTGCCCAAGGGCTCATGGCAGCCCCCTTCTCCCTTATTGTTGCTCTATCAGGCAAGCCACACTTTTCCTGGGATTAGGTGTGTGTGTGCGCGTGCGTGTGTGTGTGTGTGTGTGTGTGTAACATGACTTGACAAGAAGAAGAGACTGTAAGCGGTTTCAGATTTCCTCCCATCCTGCCAAGAAAATGCCTTGACTTAAAGTAACATTATTATTTTTTTTTCATCCTCTTCTTCTTTCCTCTCTGAAAGCTTCAACTTCCATTCCAGATCTGTCTCTCACCCAGCGCCACCCAGTGGTTCGTTTGGTTAGTGTAGTTTGTTGCTTGGTTAAAAAGCACTCTTGAGTTGGGCTTGTTTGGGGAAATCACTGCTGATGGTTGAATATATATTTTTTTAGCTGTTTCTTTTTTTTTTTCTCTTCTTTTTTTGAGTGATTTACATAGCGGTGCATAACTGGCTATGGACTATTTAACTTATTTATTATCTTGTGAAAAAAAAGTATAGGCTACATTGGTAATTTGTGTCCATACTGTATTTATCAAGTATGATGAAGCAATAGATCTATATTCTTTTATGTTTAAATTATGATCGCCATTATTAATCTGCATAAAGTGGAGTGTATGTTCTTTTCACAGTAATATATATATTGTTTTTTCTCCTTTTTTTTGTAACTTCACTTGGTTATTTTTATTGTAAATGAGTAAAAAAAAAAAATCTTAATTTAAGAGAACGTATGTGATATTTATTTCATTAATTTTGTTTCCTTGTTTACGTTTATTAAAAAAAAAGTTTGCGTGATTGCTGTTTGCTCCTGAGGTTGTGTGTCAGAGCTGTAGAAGGCTTTCTTTTTTTATTTCTTTTTTGAGGATCCTTATTTAGATGTGTCTGTAGAATGTATAAACAATGGTTTGTCATAGACCGTCCAAACCTTCGTTCCTCTTTTCGTTGATCTAGATCAGACTTCAGTGACAAAGAATCCGAGTCAATAAATTAACCAAAAAGTATTTTTATTTTTTTTTCCTTTTTCATTTTCTGTTTGCACGAGGTCACACTGTGATTCCAGCCACGTGCTAAAGAATGTAGCAATCCCTTGTGCCCCAGTATTATTGTGTAGTGCCTATGGGGTTCATAATCTTGACATGCCTTAAAATTAACCAAATAAAGTATTTTTCCTACATTGCATCTTTTTATAAATCCAGATGGAACTGAATGTAGTGTTGGATTTTTGTTTTTTCTAGAGGTTGTTACCACTCCAGACACTCTGACAGGAAAAAAAGAAAGGAAAAAAAAAAACACAACTGTAAACTTTCTCAAATACCCCATTCCTCGTTTTTGTTTGGTTTTTTTTAAATATTGAAATCTAGTGTTGAGTTTGCTGGAGAGGGAAGTTGGATGGACACATTTGGATTGTACATAGTAGGTACAGGGGGATGCGCACTATGTACTTTTGACTACTTTATCAGAAGTAAAGCTTTTTGAATGTAACACACAGAAAAAAAAATGGAGAAAAAAAAAGACGGACAAAAAGACAACCGGGAGTTGTGTTCTTTTCTTTGGGGGGGGGGTCAGTTCACTACAAATTGAGTGTGAGACTGTTAACTTTGTACTGTAAATTTTTTTGTAGTTCTCCCAATAAAAAAACAAAAAAAAAAACATCTTTTGAAAAAGTTTCAGACTCTGACTTCTTGTAGATGTATGATGATGTCACACACGGTCAAAGTGCTGACCAGCTAGTTTTACCCCAGTGCTGCTGAGATGCCCCCCCCCTTCCTCCGGATGTGTATATGCTCTCTGCAACGGTTGTGAAAGTTCACTGCAAACATGGAAAAGGGGTACAGAACAAACTGGAGATGGTGTTGCGTAATGAATTTTCAAAATGAAAAACTTAAGAGGCACTGGGCCGTGGGAGGATACGATTTCAATCTTTATTATGTCGATATACATGATATAGACTCTCAACTCTCAGACTGCAGAAGAAGTGCCACACAAAGTTAAAGCACGATATCCTGCTCACTTCCAGCTCCTTGTTTTTAATCTGGGACTAGCTTTCTGGCTTCATACTGGCTTTGGGCCGAGGCTCTAATCGCCGACTATCTGCCAACGAGCTGTTTCCCCCAGTTCTTTAAGCCAGCTTTATCCTGATTGGCTGCCCCTCACATACAAAAGGTTTGACCAGCACTGTAAAAACTGAGCTGATTTACAGCGATTACAGAATAGGTCTCCTTTAAGACATCAAAAATAAAAGTACTGGTCTGATATTTAGTTCTGGGAGTGTAGTCCAGAGTCACAAGTTAAATCTTGGGGCTCGTAATTCTGATTAAAAAATACAGAGAGGAAGAAGACGAATCAACAAGTTTGTGTTGTTGTTGTTTTTTTCTTTGTTGAGCGGATCTTAATCGTAGTTTTTGTTTTTTAGAGCCTCGGGCAGTTATTTAAACAAAACCATGTGAGAAGTTTAGAGAGGAAATCTTTTTGTGGGGAATGAAAATGCTCAAGTGCGAGCGCAGCAGCGAGGATGACGAGTGAATCATTAACCCTTAGTGTTCTCTAGGATTTTACCCGAGTCATGGCTTGCTTCAATAAAAAAATAAATGTGCTTGTGTTGCACTTTCCAGAGACTTTTTATTCTTTTCCTCGTTTTCTGCCACACACACACACTAAGGCCCAATGTATGATCATTAAGAACTCTATTATAGCCCATTAATCAAACTATGGAGTTTGAAATGAGCACTATAGCTACCCTTTAACTGTATGAGTGACATCGGCGTGCTCTCAGGTCACAGATTATTGTATCAGCAGCAGCCATCGGCCCATAACTGATTAACTCTGCAGTTGTAAACGTGTTTCTTCTATCAGTGACCTGAGCTAGTAAACTTTTGCAATTCACCAGCTTCAGAAACTGATCCAGGCTCGCCGGCTTCTCATCAGAGTGCCACGTTCGCTCACGTCTAGACGGAGGCGAAAGCCCCGGCGTGCGCTGGCCTCCGCTGTCGTGGTGCGCGGGTTTCTAGGAGGCTTTCAAAGAAGAGCAGCTCTCTGTGGCGCTGCTCTTAGGCAGTAAGAAAATACAGGGCCCGGGAGTCATGCGGTGCCTGGAGTTCACGCCAAGATAAGGCAGGCTGATAAGGGCCTCTGCAAATATTTACTGTGTCCTCAGGATTTCATAATGAAGTGTTTATCAGAGCAGAGCCAAAGGGCTGCACAATGTGCTGCGGCCCTGCCAAGTAGGATCCGCGTACCTGTGACTCAGAGTGTGTTTGTGTGGCTGAGTTTCACTCAACAAACCTACATATAGAGATTGAGGGAATGTACTCCCGTTCATATATGTTATGTCTGAGTAAGATGAACTTTTCCTATGAAGAATGTGTATGTATGTAAGAGTGTGTGTGTGTGTAGGGGTCTGCCTAGCTAATGGGTTCTGGAGCTTGTACAATGAAAGGAAACACTCTCTAACTTGTGATTAGGGCAGGAAGAGTCCAGCTTCCTGGCCACCACCCATTTCCACCTCTTCTTCGTCCTGCTGTTTTTCCTCCTCCTTCAGCTTCCCTTCTCCCCTACACAGGCGGCTCGGTGGCTTCTAGAAGTTGCTATTTGTGTTCCGCGCTGCCGCTCTGGGAAGCCGTACGCTCGTCCTGGTATTGTTTTGGCATGCTAAGCCCAGACCTGGGGTCAAGCAGTAATGGCGTATAACTTTTTAGACTTTTGTCGTAGAATATATGGGTGCCAGATGGGTGGAAGCTTGCCAAACAGAAAGCAGAAAGCAGAGGCTCTGATCATTTTTTATGTCACAAAGCTCTAATTAGACTCTGATCAGACCTTAACCGTCCATGTGGCCAGATTTTCCCTGCAGGTTGATTTAGCTGTAAAAGTAGAAGATTAAAGGAAAAAATGTTTCCTTTATTTAACGAGCTATAATTGCTACTTATAACTAAAGTGAAAGTAAACATTTCTCACTCTAGCAGGGATCCTCTTCCCCTCCACCACCCTATCCTCCACCCAGCTCCGGGCCTCGGAGTCACACGGGTGTAAATCAACCCTCGAAAGTCCCCTTTTTGTACCGATTACCTGCGATTGTCAACTTTTTGTGACCCTACTCTGGTTTCACAATGAAACAATGTGTGCATGTGTCACAACAGGGTATGAAGCTCCACCCAGCTGACGGTGTGGCTCAGGATCAGGGAGCTGTCACACTTTCCAGAAGCGCCCAGTCAGAAGTTGGAGTTGTTTATTTGGTCATAACTTGAGGTAACATGAAGGCAGATGATATCCAAGTCCTTTTTAAGGCAACAGGAGGGCCGCCAAGACAGACAAGGGATCCATTCTGTCGGTGATCTGAAGTCCTGTGTGGCCTGTAACTATTTTACATTCAAATAACAGCATCAGAATCATTTTGATGGTACACTGACTTGTAATAAAGAGATGGGCTCTTCTTTTTCTTTTTACTTTCCTAAAAGAAAACAGCCGCTGGCAACTGCTATATATTCTAAACTGTGCTGAAGTGGCAGTTTGGTGTGGGAGCCATGGTTTACTTTTGCTTGTGGTTTTAATTCAGTGCTTTAATCTCAAGAGGGCGAATGGTACAAAGGTGTAAACTAACAGCTTTTATTCAGCTGCACACGCAGCAACTGTGTTCCCAAGTTTCTGTACTTTTAGTTTGATTAAACTCCTTCCATAAGCAAGTCTCACTACTGGGCAGCTATGTTGAACACTTACTGAGGATTTATACTTCAGCAGTAAATCTACGTCGTAACTGCTGCGTTGAATGAAGTTGAATGAAATCTTCAGTTACGACGTAGATTTACCGCACAAGTCACAACCTACGGCACAACCTGACCGCCCGGCCTCCCTCCGCAAATGTTTCTGTCAGCTGGCACCGTGAATAAAACACCGGGACACGACCACGCGGTAGTTAAAACATCACGTTATTGTCTCCCTATCCGGTTGTTCAGTCTGACGT